>NC_026006.2:4038663-4215494 GCF_000442705.2 Elaeis guineensis
CCGACCTCCCCATCCCAGCCGGCCCACCCAACCCGCCCCACCCTTACCCAACTCAAACCTAACCCAACCCAGCCCGCCCTAGCCCATCCCCACCCAACCTACTGCACCGCCCCGGCCCCATCCTCGAACCCATTCCCAAAGGACCCGGCCCGTCCCGAAACTGACCCGACCTGGACCCTCCCGACCCAACCCACCCCATCCCAGCCCAGACCCGACCCAACCTTCCCTAGCCCGACCCGAACCCGACCCGACCCATCCCGGCTTGGACCCGGCCCGACCCATCCCGACCCGACCCGGCCCGGCCCGATAGGCCCTGCAGGCCCAGGACCGCCGTCCCCATCCTCACCCGACAGGCTCTGCAAGCCCTGGCCCAGCAGGCCCCCATCCCCATCCCCGACCCCGACCCCGGACACGGCCCGTCATTCCCATCCTCGACCTTGGCCCACCAGACCCAACCTGCCGGCCCTACAGTCGAGATGCCCATCGTTTCCGACCCCGGCCCACTGTCCCCATCCTTGGCCCCAACCCACCATCCCTATCCCAGTCCCCAGCTCGTCAGACTCAACCCGCAGGCCCCACGGCTGAAGCCCACGGCCCTGCGGCCCCGGCCCATCGGTCCCATCCCCATCCCCATCCCGAACCAACCTCCCCCCCCCAAAAAAAAATAACCAAACTCACCTCAACGGTGGCCCGAGAACGAATGGCGATGGCTATAGCTCTGGGGATGGCGACGGCGAAGCTCTCGGGCTGGAGTGAGGGGGGTACTTGGAAGAAAATGAGTTTCAGATGGGATGTGACGGGATGCGTGGTATTAGCGATGAAATTTTTCATCGCTAATAATAAATTTTTATCGCTAATAATTTAAATAAAAAATAAATTTATGATGAAATAAAATTTTTTCATCACTAATAAAATTATTAGCGATGTAGAAAGTTTTCATCGCTAATAATTTCTGCCAAAAAAAATTCTTGCTGAAAAAATTTTTCTCAAAAATATTATTTATGATGAAAAAATTATCAATTTTTAATGATAAAAATTTTTATCGCTAATAGTTTTCATAAAAAAATTCTCGATAAAAAAGTTATTTATGATGATAATTTTCATCGTTAAATATTTATTAGCGACAAAAATTATGTTCCATCGCTAATAATTAGTAAAAAAGTATTTCTCATTTTTAAAAAAAAATTATGTTAAATTTTTTATTTTTAAAAAAATTTAATGCAAATTATTAATATCCACCTAGACCAAAAAAATAAAGTTCTAATTTGGTTTCAAAATTTTTAAAATTTTGAAAATGTAAAAATAAAGAAATGAAGTTCTAATTTAAAAATCTTTTTGAAAAAAAAATGGTGAGGCCGTCTTGAAAAGCGATAGGAGTACAACAAATAATGTGCCTCTAAATTACATGCTTGGTTGATAGAAGCAGGATGCCTAGCTCACTTTATTCTCTTCTCAATCTCAGTAGCTCAAAAGTATACTCCTAAAGAATTTATTTTTTGATAACTAAGATTGACTAATTATAAATTATGATACATAAATGGTACTCTCCAGGAGGCACCTCCTCTTGGTGCTGAAGTTCTAAGTTTGATCATGGAGTATGACCACTCTATCTCAAATAAATAAATAAATAGATATAATATTAATTTTTGAGATCAGAAATATGATTTATTGCTCATAATTTTTATTCAAAGTTTTATATGATGGAACCAGATCTAGGGTTTCAGGGTTAGATCTTGAAACTTTTTCAAGATCAGGCAGCGGAAGACAAATAAATCAAAATTTATCTTGTAAAATCAAAAAATCTCTAGATCTAAAATTTTATTATATAATTATTATATGGTATTAAATCAAAAATTAAAATATAAAGAGCAAGAACTATATGTTGATCATATCAACATGTTTCTATACTACATCTAATGTATGTAAAATATAATAGATTAGATCTATTACTTTACAAGTTAGACATTCTAACTTTGCTGATCCAGACTTGAGGATGATGTTATAAGCCGCACATACGTCTGACCTCTAGGAGTCATCCACACGAGCCCACAAATCACGATAAAAAATTTTGGTCCAGAAATCAGCACAGTATGCTAGTACTGCGCTGATCCTTCTTCGATGGTCAATCAGATGCCTCTTTTTTTTTGATTTGGACTCTTCTAAAGATGAGAAGTAGGAGAAGGAGTTTTAGATAAGATACTCTTAAAAAACTTACAGATAGAGGAAGGAAAGAGATGAACCCAGCAACTCTAGAAGAAGACCCTCTTCTTCTTCTCTTTGCTCTAACCCAGACACCTAGTTTTGTGTCTATTAGATCTCCATGCCAAAGACTCTTTCTCCTTGATTTTTGGATGCCCCAAAGGTCTATCAATGATCTATAATTCATAAAAATTTCATGAAGAAATTTATTTCAAATAGAGAGATATGAAGAGTCCTTGTCTAGATCAAATATCTAGTCAAGGATTATCCAAACAAGACAAGACAAGGGGCACCCAACTCTTGGGCATCCCCTCCTTTTTCTGTCATGGACCACCAGAAAAGGATACATATTATATGCCACAAAAGTCACAAAAATCTCAAAAAAAATCTGGATAAAATCAATGCCATAAAGAAAGAGTTTTAGTTTCCTAAAACTCTATCTCATAGAATTTGAAATTCAAACTAATTCCTACTTTGACTTGATCCACAACCACATTCTATGTAAGAGAAAAAGAGAAAAAAGTTTTGAGCATGCGTGAAGACCTGGGAGAGAGGGTTTTGCTGCACAAAATAAGAGAGAGTGGGCGTGGGATAAGAGAGAGTGGGTGTGGGGGGCTAAGGTGGTGCAAAGTGGAATCCTAGTCTTATTAGGATTCAATCTATGACTTGTTCAAATTTAGTTTCTCAAATCAAATCAAATTAAAACTAAATCAACCTAATTAAAATAAGTTTTAGCCTAATTAAAAATCTAATTTAATCAGATTAAATTAAATTTAAATCTGATTTAATTTTCTAATCAAATTAGAAATTAGGTTGACCCAAGTCCTATTTGAACTAGGACTAGTTTTTCCTTGCACTTGGCTTATCCAATAAACTAATTGAACTTGATCCAATCAAATTCAAACTAAATCTAATTAAGTTATATTTAATTAAACTTAATCTCAGTCTATTGGCTTAATCAAATTAAGCTAATTAGCAATCGAATTGCTAATCGATCCTCCTGCAACACTTGCACTAGGTTAAATGTCAATCGTATTGATTGTTTAACCCTAGAATGATTCTTAATCATTGATCAACCATCCGATCGGATCGTGAACTTTAATGTGTATGACCTCATAGGTTCAAATCTAAGCTGATAGTATAGAAATAAATTTTTATACCAATCAAAGTGATCATCTAGCAATGGTACCCGACGGTCGGATAGGTCGAATGCGTAGAATAACATCCTTAGAACCCATACGGATATTGTTTTCATATAATTCATCCCCCTGATCAAAATGCTCATAGGATACCTCAGAGTTTAACTGTCAACTCTGATCAGGTTGTCCACATTGTATTTCAAAATATCAAATCCATCTGATGGATTACCCTGGCCAAGGTTTTGCTAAATTGAAATACAGCGACTCATTCTTCTCCAACTCTTGGAGTGGTCAATTCCATCTCGATCACACTCTAACTTTGCAAGTACTTGACTATACCCAGAAGCCTTCCGTCACTGAATTAGAAATTCAGTTAGTGCAATACCAAAGCACAGTGAGTTGCTTGCAAGTCACTGAGGCGATCTCAGGTCTAAGGGATACTTATACCTATATCCCATCAAAGATATTCTCGACAGCAGAATGCTCTGGAGTTGGTCACGTTCAATGATGATGTACCCTTACATCTCATCTGTATGCCATACTAGTATCTCCACACTCTTTGATTTAGAGGACAACCAACCCATATGGCCTACAGCGACCTATGCTCGATAGAGGCTGTCATCCTTATTAACAGCCTATCATTTGGTCGTGAATAGTTTTAAGGACTAATCGATAAATCCTCTTCTTTATCGAACCTAAATAGTCCTAAGGACTTCATCATAACAATGGAGTTCATTAGAAGATAAAAATTTATGATGAAAATGTCAAAAATATATTTTATTTATTAACAAATCAATTACAATACAAGGTTACTCAACCGTCAACAGATTGATGATTGGCTTTTGAGACATATTTTTCAACAACTCCTACTTGTCCTAAAGCCACTTGGCACAGTATCTAATACCCATCTTCAACTTGTGGTTGTCGAACTCCTTTATCGCCAGGGCTTTAGTGAAGGGGTCGGCCATGTTCTCCTTTCTGTCGATCTTCTGAAGATTGACATCATCTCGATCCACGATCTCCCAGACCAGGTGAAAGCGATGCAAAATATGCTTCGTCCGTTGGTGTGCTTTGGGTTCCTTTGCCTGAGCTATGGCACCAGTGCTGTCGCAGTAGAGTAGGATCGGACCATCGAGGGAGGGTGCTACTCCGAGCTCGTTGATGAATTTTTTCAGCCACAGCTTCCTTCACGGTATCTGATGCTACGATGTACTCTACCTCACAAACAGAGTCTGCCATAGTATGCTGCTTGAAACTCTTCCAGCAGATGTCTCCATCATTCAGAATAAAGATATAACCCAACACGCTTCTACTGTCATCATGGTCAGATTGAAAGCTGGAGTCTGTGAACCCCACAAGTTTCAGATTTGACTTGCTATAAACCAACCATTGGTCTTTAGTATTTCTCAAATACTTAAGGATGGCTTTAACCACTTTTCAGTGATTTTCTCTAGGATCAAATTGGTATCTACTAACTACTCCTAGTGAGTATACCACATCAGGCCTTGTACATATCATGGCGTACATGATAGATCCCATGATCGAAGCATATGGGACTCTACTCATATGCTCTCTCTCTTCAGGAGTTGTCGAACAATCCTTTTTAAAGAGAAAAATTCTATGATCTATCGGTAGATAGCCCTTCTTGGAATTCTCCATGCTGAACCTCTTCAGCACAGTGTCTATGTACGTGGACTGGGATAACCCAAGCATCCTTTTAGATCTATCTCTATAGATCTTCATTCCTAGGATGTAGGATGCTTCACCCATGTCCTTCATGGAGAACTGCGATGACAACCAAATTTTTATTTTTGGTAGTGTGGGGATGTCATTCTCGATTAAGAGAATGTCATCCACGTATAAGACAAGGAATACCACAACTAGACCATTTGCCCATTTATAGATGCAGGGCTCTTCTCCATTCTTAATGAAGTCATATATTTTGATCACTTTATCAAAATACATGTTCCAACTTCAAGAAGCTTGCTTCAATCCATAAATGGATCTCTGAAGTTTGCACACCTTGGACTCATCTGTGGATGTAAACCCCTCAGGTTGTATCATATACACCTCTTCCGTCAGCTCTCCATTCAGGAAAGCTGTCTTTACATCCATCTGCCAGATCTCATAATCCAGATGGGCAGCTATTGTAAGCATTATCTGAATGGATTTGAGCATTGCCACAGGGGAGAACATCTCATCATAGTCAATACCATAATGTTGACGATACCCCTTGGCAACCAGATGGGCTTTATAGGTCTCCACCTTTCTGTCTATACCTCTCTTCCTTTTGAAGATCCATTTATACCTAATGGGTTTAACCGCTTCAGGTGGGTCAACCAATGTCCATACATCGTTGACCTTCATGGACTCCATTTCAGATTGCATGGCTTCAAGCCATTTCTTAGAATTAGATCTCTGCATTGCATCCATATAGGTGATCGGATCCTCATCATTCTCATCGAGTTCGATGGGATCACCATCTCAGACCAATAAATTATAGTATCTGTTCAGCTGATGCGGTACTCTACCGGATCGCCTTAATGGTGTAGGTAATTGGGCTCCAGATCTGATCTAATCAAATCTGACTCAGGTTTAGCTATTGGTGTCGGTCCTTCTACCTGTTGAACTTCATCAAGTTCAACCTTAGAAGCAACGGTTCCTTCACTAAGGAACTCCTTTCCTAAAAGGGTTGCCTTAAGGCTGACGAACACCTTTTGTTCATCAGCATGGTAGAAAAAATATCCTTTGATCTCTTTAGGGTACCCTATGAATGTGCATTTGTCAGACCTAGGTTCAAGTTTATCTGTAACTAACCGTTTGACATAGGTCGGGCATCCTCAGACCCTAAGATGTGAAAGTGCTGGCTTACGTCCTATCCATATCTTATATGGAGTCTTGATTACAGACTTACTTGGGACCCTATTTAACAGATAACAGGCCGATTTGAGTGCATATCCCCTAAAGGATATTGACAAGCTGGTAAAATCCATCATGGATCGGACCATGTCTAACAGAATCTAATTTCTCCTTTCAGATACACCATTATGCTATGGTGTTCCTGGAGGAGTCTATTGGGAGAGAATCTCATTCTCTCCTAGATATATGAGAAACTCACCAGAAAGGTATTCCCCTCCTCAGTCAGATCGAAGAATTTTAATACTCTTTCTAATTTTTTTTTCTACTTCATTTCGAAATTATTTGAACATTTCAAATGAATCCGACTTATGTTTCATCAGATAGACATATCCATATCTGGATAGATCATCCGTGAAAGTGATAAAGTAGAAATATCAACCTCTAACACTTATGCTCATGGGCCCACATACATCAGTATGTACTAGGCCCAAGAGCTCAGTAGCTGTCTCACCTTTTCCAGTAAAAGGTGACTTTGTCATTTTACCAAGAAGACAGGATTCACAGGTTGGAAGTGATTCACAATCACTGACTTCAAAGATTCCCTCTTGAGTCAACCTGTTTATCCTGTTCTTATTTATATGACCTAGCCTACAGTGCCATAAGTCGATATCTGATACACTATCTAATCTAGGGTGCTTGCCAGTAGAATAGACTACGTTAACAGGTTGTGATAACATATACACACCATTATTCAAATGTTCACAAAAAATAGTAACACCATTCATAATGATATTATAAACTTGTTTCTTTATTGAAATTTCATAATTATTTTTAGCCAGAAGGCCTACAGAAATGATATTTAAAAAGAAACTGAGACAGAAATGACAATCATTAAGAACAACAGTATAGGACTCAAATACAAGTTTCAAGATTCCTAATACTAGAACTGAAACTGGTCTTCTATCTCCAACGTTCAAGAACCTCTTGAAGGAACCAGATCTAGGGTTTCAGGGTTAGATTTTGAAACCTTTTCAAGATCAGGCAGTGGAAGACTAAAATAAATTCAAATTTATTTTTTAAAATCAGAGAATCTCTAGATCTAAGATCTTATTACATGATTATTACATAGCATTAAATCAAAAATTAAAATATATAGAGCATGAACTACATGTTGATCATATCAACATGTTTCTATACTACATCTAATGTATGTATTAAACAATAGATCAGATCTATTACCTTGCAAGTTAGATGTTCTAACCTTGCTGATCTGGACTTGAGGATGATGTTGCAAACCGCACATGTGTTCGGTCTCTAGGAGTCATCCACATGAGCCTATGAATCTCAATCAGAAGTCCTGCTTCAGAAAATCAGTACAGTATGCTAGTACTGCGTTGATCCTTCTTCGATAGTTGATCAGGTGCCTCCTTCTTCTTGATTTGGGTTCTTTCAAAGAAAAAATGTAGGAGGAGGAGTTTTAGATCTGAGACGCTCTCAAAAAACTCAAGATGGAGGAAGGAAAGAGATGAAACTAACAACCCTAGAAGAAGACCCTCCTCTTCTTCTCTTTACTCTCTCCTAGACACCCTGTCTTGTGTCTATTATATCTCCATGACCCAAAGGTCTTTCTCTTTGATTTTTAGATACCCTAATGGTCTCTCAAATTTCTATCATTTACAAAACTTTCATAAAGAAACTCATTTTATAGAGAGAGATATGATAGAGTCTTTGTCTAGGTCAAATACCTAGTCAAGGCTTATCCAAACATGGCAAGATAAGGGGCACCCAACTCTTGGGTGCCTCCTCCTTATTTTCATACATGGACCACCAGAAAAGGATGCACAATATGTGTCCTAAAAGCCATAAAAATTTTAAAAAAAATTCAAATAAATTCGATACAAAAAGGAAAGAGTTTTGGATTTTTAAAACTCTATCTCATAGAATTTGAAATCCAAACTTATTCCTACTTTCATTTGATCCACAACCACTTTCCATGTATGAAAGAAGAGAGAAAACCTTTTGGATATGGGAAAGACCTGGGAGAAGGCTTTTGTTGCACAAAATAAGAGGAGATTGGCATGGAATAAGAGAGAGGGTGGGGGGGGGCTTATGTGGTGCAAGGTGGAATCCTAGTCTTATTAGGATTCTATCTTATGACTTGTTTTAATTTGGTTTCTCAAACCAAATCAAACCAAAATTAGATCAACCCAATTAAAATAGGTCTTAACATAATTAAGAACCTAATTTAATTAGATTAAATTAGATTTAAATCTGATTTAATTTTTTAATCAAATTAAAAATTAGGTTGACCCAAGTCCTAATTGAACTAGGACTAGTTTTTTCCTTGCACTTAGCTTATCCAATAAACCAATTGAACTTGATCCAATCAAGCCCAAACTAAATCTAATTAAATCATATTCAATTAGACTTAATCTCAGTCTATTGATTTAATCAAATTAAGCCAATTAGCAATCAAATTACTAATCGATCCTAGTGCAAGTGCGATCCTCCTGCAACACTTGCACTAGATTAAATATCAATCGTATTGATCATTTAACCCTAGAATGATTCTTAATCATTGATCAACCATCCAATCGGATCATGAACTCTAATATGTGTGACCTCATAGGTTCGAACCTAAGTTGGTAGCATAGGAGTAAATTTTTGTACCAATCGAAGTGACCATCTAGCAATGATACCCGATGATCGGATAGGTCGAATGTGTAGAACAACATCCTTAGAACCCATGCGGATATAGTTTTCATATAATTTATCTCCTTGACCAAAATGATCATAGGACACCTCAGAGTTCAACTATCAACTTTGATCAGGTTGTCCACATTGTATTTCAAAATATCAAATCCATTTGATGGACTACCCTGGCCAAGGTTTTGCTAAATTGAAATACAGTAACTCATTCTTCTCCAACTCTTAAAGTACTCAATCCCATCTCAATCACACTCTAACTTTACAAGTACTTGACTATGCCCAGAAGCCTTTCATCACTGAATTAAAAATTCAGTTAGTCCAGTATCAAAGCACAGTGAGTTGCTTGCAAGTCACTGAGGTGATCTCAGATCTAAGGGACACCTATACCTATATCCCATCAGAGACATTCTCGACAGTAGAATGCTCTGGAGTTGGTCACGTTCAATGACGATGTATCCTTACATCTCACCTATATGCCATACCTATGTCTCCACACTCCTTGGTTAAGAGGACAACCAATCTATATGGCCTACAATGACCTATGCTCGATAGAAGTTGTCATCCTTATTAACAGCCTATCATTTGGTTGTGAACAGTTTTAAGGACTAATCGATAAATCCTCTCTTTATCGAATCTAAATAGTCCTAAAGACTTTATCATAACAACGAAGTTCATTAGAAGATGAAAGCTTATGATGAAAATGCCAAATATATTTTATTTTATTAACAAATCAATTACCATACAAGATTACTCAACCGTTAACAGGCTGATGATTGATTTTTGGGACATATTTTCCAACAACTCCCACTTATCCTAAAGCCACTCGGCACAGTATCTAATACCCATCTTTGACTTGTGGTTGTTGAACTCCTTTATCGCCAGGGCTTTAGTGAAGGGGTCGGTCAGGTTTTTCTTTCCATCGATCTTCTAAAGGTCGATGTCACCTCGATCCACGATCTTCCAGACCAGGTGGAAGCGACGCAAAATGTGCTTCGTCCGCTGGTGTGCTTTGGGTTCCTTCGCTTGAGCTATGGCACCAGTGCTGTCACAGTAGGGTAGGATCGGACTATCGAGGGAGGGTGCTACTCTGAGCTCGGTGATGAATTTTCTCAACCACACAGCTTCTTTCATGGCATCCGATGCTGCGATGTACTCCGCTTCACAAACAGAGTCTGCCACAGTATGCTGCTTGAAACTCTTCCAGCAGATAGCTCCACCATTCAGAGTAAAGATACAATCTGACATGCTTCTGCTGTCATCATGGTCAGATTGAAAGCTGGAGTCTGTGAACCCCACAAGTTTCAGATATGACTCGCCATAAACAAATCATTGATCCTTAGTATTTCTCAAATACTTAAGGATGGCTTTAATCACTTTTCAGTGGTTTTCTCCAGGATCAGATTGTTATCTACTCACTACTCCTAGTGAGTATGCCATATCTGATCTTGTACATGTCATGACATATATGATAGATCCCATGATCGAAGCATATGAGACTCTACTCATACGCTCTCTCTCTTCAGGAGTTGTCGGACAATCCTTCTTAGAGAGAGAAATTTTATGGCCTATTGGTAGATAGCCCTTCTTGAAATTCTCCATGCTGAATCTCTTCAGCGCAGTGTCTATATATGTGGACTGGGATAACCCAAGCATCTTTTTAGATCTACCCCTATAGATCTTCATCCCTAGGATGTAGGATGCTTCACCCAAGTCCTTCATGGAGAACTGTGATGACAACCAAACTTTTATTCTCTGTAGTGTGGAGATGTCATTCTCGATTAAGAGAATGTCATTCACGTACAAGACAAAAAATACCACAGCTGGACCATTTGTCCATTTATAGATGCAGGACTCTTCTCCATTCTTAATGAAGCCATACATTTTGATCACCTTATCAAAATGCATGTTCCAACTCTGAGAAGCTTGCTTCAATCTATAAATGGATCTCTGAAGCTTGCATATCTTGGACTCATCTGTGGATGTAAACCCCTCAGATTGTATCATATACACCTCTTCGGTCAACTCTCCATTCAGAAATGCTATCTTTACATCCATTTGTCAGATCTCATAATTCAGATGGACAGCTATTGCAAGCATTATCCGAATGGATTTGAGTATTGCCACAGGAGAAAATGTCTCGTCATAGTCAATACCAAAACATTGACGATACCCCTTGACAACCAGACGGGCTTTATAGGTCTCTACCTTTTCGTCTGTGCCTCTTTTCCTTTTGAACACCCATTTACACCCAATGGGTTTAACCCCTTCAGGTGGGTCAACCAATGTCTATATATCGTTGACCTTCATGGACTCCATTTCGAATTTCATAGCTTCAAGCCATTTTTTGAAATCAGATCTCTACATTGCATCCATATAGATGATCGAATCCTCATCGTTCTCATCAAGTTCGATGGAATCACCATCCCAGATCAAAAATTCATAGTATCTGTCCGACTGATGCGGTATTTTATCAGATTGCCTTAATGGTGTAGGTACATTGGGCTCCGAATCTGATCTAATCACATCTGACTCAGGTTCAGCTATTGGTGTCGGTCCTTCTATCTGTTGAACTTCATCAAGTTCAACCTTAGAGGCAACGGTTCCTTCACCAAGGAACTCCTTTTCTAAAAAGATTGCCTTAAGGCTAACGAACATCTTTTGTTCATCAGCATGGTAGAAAAAATATCCTTTGGTCTTTTTGGAGTACCCGATGAATGTGTATTTGTCAGACCTAGGTCCAAGTTTGTCTGTGACTAATCATTTGCCATAGGCCGAGCACCCCCAGATCCTAAGGTGTGAAAGTGCTGGCATACGTCCTGTCCATATCTCATATGGAGTCTTAATTACAAACTTACTTGGAACCCTATTTAACAGATAACAGGTCGATTCGAGTGCATATCTCCAGAAGGGTATCGACAAGCTGGCAAAATCCATCATGAATCAGACCATGTCTAATAGAGTCCGATTTCTCCTTTTAGACACACCATTATGCTGTGGTGTTCCTGAAGGAGTCCATTGAGAGAGAATCCCATTCTCTCCTAAATATGTGAGAAACTCACTAGAAAGATATTCTCCTCCTCGGTCAGATCGAAGAATTTTAATACTCTTCTTAGTTTATTTTTTTACTTCACTTCGAAATCATTTGAACATTTCAAATGAATCCAACTTATGTTTCATCAGATAGACATATCCATATTTGAATAGATCATTCGTGAAAGTTATGAAGTAAAAATATCCACCTCTAGCACTGTGCTTATGGGCTCACATACATCAGTATGTACTAGGCCCAAGAGCTCAGTAGCTCTCTCACCTTTTTCAGTAAAAGGTGACTTGGTTATTTTACCAAGAAGACAGGATTCACAGGTTGGAAGTGATTCACAATCACTGACTTCGAGAATTTTCTCTTGAGTCAACCTGTTTGTTGGGTATAAAATAACCCCAGTCGAAGTTCATAAAAGGCCGACCCTTCCAGGGCTCTTCCGGCTTCCGACCTTGTGTGGTGTCTTTCCGAACTCCCCTGACCGTTCGAGCTTCCATAATACCATCCGGACTTCTCCGATAATGAGCTCCTCCATTCATCTACCGGGCTGCTCCAAACACTTTCCGAGCTTCTCCGACAGTAGGACGTCTACAGTAACCAGACTCCATCCAAGTTTCTACGACGATCGATCGCCTTTCGAATTTCATCCAAGCTCCCACAAGAATCGGACTTCGTCCGAACTTCTACAGTGGATGGATCACAGATGAACTTCTATAATGGATAGGCTCCACCGGATCTCTACTCCGAACTTCTTTCAGACATCATCAATGACCGAGCTTCTCTAGCAGCGGGACTTCTACAATAAGAAGTCTCCATCCGAGCTTCCACGACAGCCGACCTTCGTCCGAGCTTCTACAATAAGAAGTCTCTATCTGAACTCCTACAAGAGCCGGACTCCATCCGAACTTCTACAATAGAATTGAATCCTGGACTCCTCCAATGTTCGACCTTTCCCAGTGTCCTTAAGACTCCTCCAGTGGACGAACCTCCACATCACCATCCGAACTCCACTGTCAGACGACCCTCTGTCGGATTTCTCATGAAATCAGACCTCTCTGACAGACAATCTACAAACGAGCTTCCACATTAGGCAAATCCCAGATTGGCTCTCCTAGCAACCAGACTCTTATCGGACTTCTCCAACAGAAAGTCTCCATCTGAGCTTCTACAACAGATGACTTTCGCCTGCAGCATCAGTGCCCAATCAGCACCCAAGGCATCTGACAATAGTAGACTCGTCAGCAATCTCACAAACATCCGAGCTTCTGCTAGATTACTCAGATAGAGAGCCATTCCTCTCCATCAGACGTCTCAGCCGAGCTTCAGCCGTCAGGCCCGAACTCTCTGGCAAGTCACGACAATGGCCACTACCTTACTCCACTCTCTGTAATAGATTTCACGCAGCCCCACTACTCTCTGGCAAATCACGACAATGGACACCACTCCACTCTCCATAACAAACTCCACGTGGCCCTTAACGGCCCCCTGATGCCACTACTCTCTGTAACAAACTTCGCATGGCCCTGAACAGCCCACTACCAGATGGTTACAGACGTCGCTGTCAATCAGTTACACTCTCTGTCTATAAAAAAGGACCCCCAGATACGTTCTTCTCTAAGCTCAAAAATTTTATCTCGAAACTCTGCTAAAATCCTATTTGAGTGCTCCATTTCTGTTGAGACAGAGTAATGACTTGAGCATCGGAGGGTCTTGCCGGAGCACCCTCAACTCCAGTTTAGACTTTCCTTGCAGGTCCCGACGACGAACGCGATCCCTTCGACTCCAGCTTCTCCAGCATCGGCAAAATTTTGCACCAACAGAATTGGCACTAGAGGAAGGGCTGTGTCTTCGCAGTACCCTTATTCTTAAAGGAGTACTCAATGGGACTATCTTCGGTCATCTTCTTCGACACTTTCTCCTTCTTCTCTTGCCAGATCTCCACCTGATGCCTCTCCAAAAGGCATCCACCAGGCGATCCACGATCTTCGCGGCCAGATCTCAGCGAGACCCGCAAGCTCCGACCTCGTCTCCAGTTTTTCAGGCTCCTCCTCTTCCGACAATGATAGTCGGCATGGAGCAGTTCGACTTGCTGGTTCAGCAAATCAGGGACCTTATCGAAGCAGTACAGGCCATGCAGCAGCAGCCGCAGCAGCCACAGGCATCAGTGCGGCTAGAAAGAGCATCATCGAAGTTTCAGAATCCGACGATCGGGCGGGCCACTTGGGCCAGTCGCCCTGTCTTCCCAGGAAAGGGGAAGCAGAAGGCGGAGAGCCCTCCGTCCGATCATGATTCCACCCTCGGAGGGTGCCTACCTCCATCCCACCAAAAGACCCTCGAGACTCGTAGTCGAGAGGACCTCCTGGATCAAAGATTCCAGGAGATGAACCAGTGGATTGAAGAGCTCCGCCATGCTCCCACTGCTTACGGTGAGGACATTTGCACTGACCCTCCTTTCTCTTAAATGATCATGCAGGAACCAATCCCGTCGAACTTCAAGCTCTCCCAATTCGAGAGCTATGACGGGACCTCAGATCTAGTTGACCACCTGGAGGCCTTCCGGACAATGATGCTGCTCCATGGTGCGCCAGACGCCATCCTGTGCCGAGCTTTCCCATCTACCTTGAAGGAAGCAGCAAGAAATTGATACTCGGCACTGAAGCCGGATACTATCATCTCTTTTGATCAGATGAGCCACCAGTTCGTTGCTCATTTTGTCAGCAGCCAGCATCTCCGGAGAGGTTCAGAGTCCCTCATCAACATCATGCAAAAGGAGGAAGAATCCATCCAAACTTATGTCAACTGTTTTAACGCCGCCACGTTGGTGTAGGAACCAGATCTAGGGTTTCAGGGTTAGATCTTGAAACTTTTTCAAGATCATACAGCGAAAGACTTAAATAAATCAAAATTTATTTTCTAAGATCAGAAGATCCCTAGATCTAAGATCCTATTACATGATTATTACATAGCATTAAATCAAAAATTAAAATATATATAAATATAGTATGAACTACATGTTGATCATATCAACATGTTTCTATACTAGCTACATCTAATGTATGTATTAAATAATAGATCAGATCTATTACCTTGCAAGTTAGATGCTCTAACCTCGCTGATCCGGGCTTAAGGATGATGTTGCAAGCCGCACACGCGTCCGGCCTCTAGGAGTCATCCACACGAGCCCACGAATCTCGATCAGAAGTCCTGCTTCAGGAAATCAGCACAGTATGCTAGTACTGCGCTGATCCTTCTTTGATGGTTGATCAGGTGCCTCCTTCTTCTTAATTTGGACTCTTCCAAAGATGAAAAGTAGAAGGAGGAGTTTCAGATCTGAGACACTCTCAGAAAACTCAAGATGGAGGGAGGAAAGATATGAAAACAAAAACCCAAGAAGAAGACCCTCTTCTTCTTCACGTTTTTCTCTCTAGACACCCAAACTTGTGTCTTTTATATCTCCACGACCCAAAGGTATTTCTCTCTGATTTTTGTATGGCAGAAAGGGCTCTCAAATATCTATCTCTCCTTAAAATTTCACAAAGAAACTCATCTTATATAGAGAGATATGATAGAGTCCTTGTCTAGGTCAAACACCTAGTCAAGGCTTATCCAAACATGGCAAGTAAAGGGACGCCCAACTCTTGAGCACCTCCTTCATATTTTCGTGGATGGATCAACAGAAAAGGGTGCACAATGTAAACCCTAAAAGCCACAAAAATTCCAAAAAAAATTTGGATAAATTCGGTGCAAAATTGAAAGAGTTTTGGATTTCTAAAACTCTATCTCATAGAATTCGAAATCCAAACTTATTCCTTTTAGATTTGATCCAAATCACCTTCCATGTAAGAAAGAAGAGAGGAGACCTTTTGTGAACGTGGGAGAGATCTGGGAGAGGGCTTTTGTCGCACAAAATAAGTGGAGATTGGCGTTGAATAAGAGAGAGGGCATGGAGAAGGTTTATGTGGTGCAAGGTGGAATCCTAGTCCTACTAGGATTCTGTCTCATAACTTGTTTTAATTTGGTTTCCCAAACTAAATCAAATCAAAATTAGATCAACCCAATTAAAATAGGTCTTAACCTAATTAAGAACCTAATTTAATCAGATTAAATTAGATTTAAATCTGATTTAATTTTCTAATCAAATTAGAAATTAGATTGACCCAAGTCCTAGTTGAACTAGGACTAGTCTTTCCTTGCACTTGGCTTATCCAATAAACCAATTGGACTTGATCCAATCAAGCCCAAACCAAATCTAATTAAATCATATTTAATTAGACTTAATCTCAGCCCATTGGCTTAATCAAATTAAGCTAATTAGCATTCGAATTGCTAATCGATCCTCCTGCAACACTTGCACTGGGTTAAATATCAATCGTATTGATCATCTGACCCTAGAACGATTCTTAATCGTTGATCAACCATCCGATCGGATCATGAACTCTAATGTGTGTGACCTCATAGGTTCGAACCTAAGCCGGTAGCATAGGAACAAATTCTTATACCAATCGAAATGACCATCTAGCAATGGTACCCGACGATCGGATAGGTCGAATGTGTAGAACAACATCCTTAGAACCCATGCGGATATAGTTTTCATATAATTCATCACCTTGACCAAAATGATCATAGGACACCCCAGAGTTCAACTGTCAACTCCGATCAGGTTGTCCACATTGTATTTCAAAATATCAAATCCATCTGATGGATTACCCTGGCCAAGGTTTTGCTAAATTGAAATACAGCGACTCATTCTTCTCCAACTCTTGGAGTGGTCAATCCCATCTCGATCACACTCTGACTTCGCAAGTACTTGACTGTGCCCAGAAGCCTTCCGTCCCTGAATTAGAAATTCAGTTAGTCCAGTACCAAAGCACAGTGAGTTGCTTGCAAGTCACTGAAGTGATCTCAAGTCTAAGGGACACTTATACCTATATCCCATCAGAGATATTCTCGACAGCAGAATACTCTGGAGTTGGTCACGTTCAATGACGATGTACCCTTACATCTCACCTGTATGCCATACCAGTGTCTCCACACTCCTTGGTTAAGAGGACAACCAACCCATATGGCCTACAGCGACCTATGCTCGATAGAAGCTGTCGTCCTTATTAACAGCCTATCATTTGGTCGTGAACAGTTTTAAGGACTAATCGATAAATCCTCTCTTTATCGAACTTAAATAGTCCTAAGGACTTCATCATAACAACGGAGTTCATTAGAAGATGAAAGCTTATGATGAAAATGCCAAATATATTTTATTTATTAACAAATCAATTACAATACTTGGTTGCTCAACCGTCAACAGCTTGACGATTGGCTTTTTGGGACACATTTCCCAACAGTTGGAGGTCCAAAACTTAGACCAATCGATTGCAATGGCCGCCCTGAAGGGCGGTCTTCAAAAGAATGATCTTCTATTTTCTCTGAAAAAGAAGTATCCCAGGGACTTCGCTGATTTGCTGGCTCGGGCTGAAGGATTTGCCCGAGCAGAGGAAGCCTTCAAAATGAAGGACGAGGAGGCCACGAAGGAGCGGCAGGTGGGAGACTCCAGCAAGCCCGCAGTTGAAAAAAGATCGAGTGAAGCTCGGTCATGTTCTCGAAGTCCCTCCGGACACAAGCATGCCCAGACTCCTCCCCGAGCTCATAGGTAGAGAAGTCCGGACCGCAGAGTTCGATGGGGCTCTCCCCCAGGAAGATTCCACAGCTACGTCCCTCTCAATGCATCGAAAACCCAAGTACTGATGGAGGTCAGGGAGTAGCTGCCAAGGCCGGAAAGGATGTGCACACACCCCGAGAAGTGCAACCCTAACAAGTTCTGCCTCTATCATCATGACCAAGGCCATGACACGGAGGAAAGCATTCAGCTCCGAGATGAGATCGAGGAGCTTATCAGATGTGGTTGGCTCGACAGATTCATTCGACGCTGGCCTGAAGGTAGGGAAGATCGGTCGAGGGCCCTGCCACAACCGAAGCTGCCAAGGAGGGAGGAGCAGCCTGAAGATCGACCTCCTGTTAGGATCATCAACTTCATCTCTAGAGGACCCCGACAGGGAGCAAACCTTCTACGACTATGAGATTCGAAAAATCTATGAATGTATTACCAATAATTCTACCTTAAATAAAAGTTTCTTTCATATTTGCATATATTTTCTTTTGGCATGAGCTCGTAACGACAGGGAGTAGCTGCTTCTGACAATCAAAACTAAGCATGTTAGGAACAGGAGGAGAACCTCATCCTAACATGAGCAAAGTCGAAGGCCCGATTATTTAAAGATCGGATGGGGGGAGAGGCCCTTGCAACGGCTCTTATGTGCTCCCACAGCTATGTTAGGAACAGGAGGAGAACCTCATCCTAACATGAGCAAAGTCGAAGGTCCGATTATTTAAAGATCGGATGGGGGGAGAGGCCCTTGCAACGGTCCTTATGTGCCCCCACAGTCATGTTAGGAACAGGAGGAGAACCTCATCCTAACATGAGCAAAGTCGAAGGCCTGATTATTTAAAGATCGGATGGGGGGAGAGGCCCTTGCAACGGCCCTTATGTGCCTCCATAGCCATGTTAGGAATAGGAGGAGAACCTCATCCTAACATGAGCAATATCAAAGACCCGATTATTTAAAGACTAAATGGGGGGAGAGGCCCTTGCAACGGCCCTTATGTGCCCCCACAGCCATGTTAGGAATAGGAAGAGAACCTCATCCTAACATGAGCAAAGTCGAAGGTCCGGTTATTTAAAGATCGGATGGGGGGAGAGGCCCTTGCAACGGCCCTTACGTGCCCCCACAGTCCTGTTAGGAATAGGAGGAGAACCTCATCCTAACATGAGCTGAAATTGACTGTGTCGGGAACAAGAGGAGAACCTCATCCTGACACAAACGAAGACCCGATCGTTCAAGATCGGACGAGGAGGAAAGCCTTCTCAATGGCTCCTCTACACCCCTATGACTCCGTTAAGAGCAAAGGAAAAATCCTCACTCGAACACAAAATAAAAAGAAAAAGAGAAAAAGAGAAAGCGACGAGCCACGCCAGTGACAAGAGAAAAACAAACTACATCAAAGACACAAGGAACCTCGTCTCAACGAGGAAGGAGACTCTTGTCAAAAATCCTTAAGTCTCTAAGAGAAAACTCAGCACTGACAGGAGAAAATTGACTTCCTCAAGGTAACGAGGAGTTTGGGCCCCCAAGCTCGAGCACCAAGAGGAAGCATCAAACTCGAGTGGCCTCGAAAAGACCTTCGATCATGAACAAAAGGGGCAAATCAACATAGCGATGATCAGAAACTTTCAAACAACGTCGACATCGAATAAGATAAAAGACAAAAGAAGTTCGGTAAATGACAACTTAATGCAAGAATGGACAAGGTAATGAAAAATTTTCTTTTCATTTCATTAGTGAAGCGTACATTACAAAGCCTTAAAAGGTCAAAAAAGAAAAATGATAAGAAAAAGAAAGAATACATAGAATAAAAGGTAAAGAAGCTCTAAGGAAGCTCGGCTTCTTCAGACTTCGAACTCTCGGTTCCAGATCATCATCAAGGATTGCTTTAAGTTTTTGACTTCTTCTTCCAATTCTTTCTTTCTTAATAGCATCTCTCGATACATTTGGTGGAACCGTCGACTCTCACCCTTCGACTCCCAAAGCCTGTTCCTCAAAACTTCGGACTCCGTCTCGGTATCCTTGACCGCCTGCTACTCATAGGCCAGCTGAATCTTCAATCATTGTAGTTCGACCTTCTCCTGCCCAAGGGCCACAGATAGTTCTTCAATGGTCTCCCTCAATAAGCGGAGCTCATCAGAGCCTTGTGCAGAGACGGCCTGGACTCTCTCAGACAACTACCTCTGAAGGCAGGCAACCTCGTCGGTCACCGTCTTGAGCTTCCTTCGATAGTCGTCTACTTGCCCGCACCAGCCAACTCGGTAGGCATTGTAGTTTGCCTCGACATCCTGCAGCTGCTTCTGAAGGTCGGAGAATTTTTTTGATCAGTCTCGATCACAGTCGGTCTGAGTTGTGAGCCAAGATGAGCTCCCTTCCAACTGGTTGATCTTCTTCCATGCAACCGCCAGCTCGACCTCAAGGGAGCTGATCTTGGAAGTCTGAGTCCAAGATCGGTCGCTGGCATATTTTTGGAGTTCCTCAAGCTCCATCATGAAGTCAGCCTTCCTCTGGGTGTAGTCCATGAAGCCCTTTTTATGGAGGTCCCGAAAGCGAGCAGCCTCTGTAGTGACTTCCGAATGGCTCTTCCTCAGTCGGTGAAGTTCATCATCCAGCTTCTTTGATTTCTTCGTCAGGTGACGAACTTTTCTTCTGAGGTTTTGGACCATCGATTTCAAAGGAATCCCCTGTGGTAGGGGAAGAGCTTCGATGGGGCACTGTCGTTGGAAGACAAGAGTGCCACAACACAAATCAGTGCTAGAAAATAAAAGAGAAGAAAAAGAATACAGAGTAAAAAAGAGGAGCCCTCTGTAAAGAAGAGTTTGATTTCATTGATTAAATTGTTCTTAAGTATAAGAGAATGAAAAAAAATTACAACAAAGAAAAAAAAAAAGAGAGAATATAAAATTAAAGGTTTCGGACCTCTGGGGTAGAAGTGGGGGAGCTTGGCACCCCCAGAAGGTCGGCTGCGGCAGTCGTGGCAATCGAGGAAGTCTCGGCTAGAAGAAGATCGGTAGCAGCTTCAGAAGGCCCGACTTTGTCATCGAATGCCTCATCTAGGAAGTCGAGGTCCAGCTCGGAAAACTTTCGGACCACCTTCTCTTGGCAGAGCTCAAAGCCCTTGATGAAGGTGGCCTGGCCGAACTCGACCTTCAGATCCCTCATCTCGGAGGAGGTTTTGAACTCCTCCACTGCCCGGACCATTGCCTCTGAGACCAGGGTCGGGATCTGCACCTTCAACTCGGAGACCTCGGCCTTTGCTTTCTTTCTCTCCTCCTCCAAGGTGGCCCTTAAGTCTGCCGAGGTCTGCCCCTCCTTCTGTAGTGCCTCTTGGAGACTCGCAACCTCAGCAATCTTCTCCTCGAGGCAGGTGGCCTCCGCCAAGCGATCTTCCTCTGCCTGGGTGGCCTCCTTTCAAGTATCGTTCATCGCCTCAATGTTGGCGATGAGCTGGTGTTCAATCTGCAAGAGCGGCCAGGGAGTCAATATAGAAGCCGAGGAATAAGCAAAGTAAAGAGGCAAGAAGATGGAGTAAATTGACCTATCTCGAGAAAGGACCTCAGAGAGTCCCAGACCCACTGCTTAGGATCGGCATGGATGATCCTGTGGACGACCTCGGGAAGGATGCACCCATCGACCAATCTCTTTATTAAATCTCTATTGTTGAAGGGATTCTCCCCTGGCTCTTCTTCAGAGCCATCGGCCCCCTCAATGGCAGCCCTGCTGCTGCGGCTCTTGCAAGCCAATGTCTTCTTTCTCCTTCTCCGTTCGGCCCCTGGTGCCTCCTCGGGCCGGGCCTCTAGAGCGGGAACCTCGGCTGGGGGACTCCTTGAAGAGGCCCGGGGGACTGCGGGCTCGATGTCGGAGGAAGTGTCGATGGCAACGGTCGCTTGGGCAGGCACGATCGGGCTGGTCTCTTCTGCCCTTGCCCTCTTCGCCACCCCTGAGGATGCTGCGCCTTTCCTTTTGTGGGTCTTGAGACCCTGGGCTAACATTCAAGCTGTGTCGGCATCCATATTTGTAGTGAATGAGGATCGACATAGCTTAACAAAAGAGCAAGAAGAAAGCGGAAGCAGCAAACGGCAAAGAAAATAAAAAAAATGTATATATATAACAATACCGGCAGGGTTGAGAGGGCTTAGGCCGATGTTGAACAAGAGTTGTTCCTTCAGGAGGTTAGAGAGAAGAGAAGCTAGATAAGCCTCGAGTTTATTGGAGGCTTCGAGGTCGTCTTGTCCCAGGCTAGAAGCCCGACGGACGGAATCCCTCAGGGAGCCCCATGAAGGCAACCCCAACTCCAAAGTCAGGCATCGGATGTAGAAGTACCTCTCCTTCCAGTTGTGGATAGAAGAGGGGGCACCTTTCAGCAACCCCTTTCTATCGAACTGAGGAGAGAAGTACCACCAGTCCTTTACCAAGGGATGACGCTTGAAGGTATAAAAATTTCTAAACAAAGAAAGGGTTGGCCGAACTTCAGCTAAGCTACAGAGGGAAAGAAATCTTATCAGAAATCTAAAGGAGTTCGGTGCTACAGAAACTAAAGAAATGTTTAAGAAGTGAAAGAGAGCAATAACAAAAGGTGGAAGCGGAAGTCGAAGCCCGATGTGAAAAGCTTCTTGGTATAAACAGAAGTAGCTGGGGGGAGGGGCATTAGCCCGGCCAGTCGGCCCAGGAAGCTCCAGCTCGTACTTCGGAGGAACTCCGTACTGAATCCTAATCAGTGAGAGTTCCTCCAGAGTTAGAGAGCTGGGGATGGTGTCTGGTACAAAGATCGAATGAGATTTATCTACAGAACTGAGATTTTGGGGGCTGGAACCGACGGACTGCTAGAACTGTTAGAGGAGGAAGTGTTGGAGGATATTTTGAATCAAGTGAAAATCCTAAAAATCCTAAAAAAATTGGAAAAAATAAGAAATGGGGTGCTTGCGGAAAATCGAATAGGCAGAATATAAAGGAAGAAAAATGAAAGAAGAACAGCAAGAAAAAATACAGGAGGAGAGTTCTGGAACTAACCTAGGTTGGTCCGAAGGATGCAGAGATGGGGATGACTCGAAGAACACCTAAGGTCGAGAAGGATGCTAGGGAAGAATGAAACTCTTAGGAAGAAAGCGAGACCGAAGAAGCTTCCAGGCAAAGTGAGACCCCTGAAGGAGGGAGGCAGCTTTAAATAAGCAACAAGGTCCGATGCAATAATGATTGCGGATCTCCTCTGGCCGATCTACAACCACCATGTGTCCCACTCACCATGGCAGGTGACTGGAAGTGGCTGACGGCTGGCAGAACCATTATTGCATCATACCTAGAGCAATGCTCCAGTGGAAATTTTGGAAAAATCTTTTCGGATCGCCTCGATTTGAAAAGGCTCCAGCACTAGCGCGCCAAATGCCAAAATATCTGGAAACAACCGAGTACAAAAATCGAGGGAGGCAACTTCGACTGTAAAAATTTCTCTGTACTTCCTTTATTCAGAACCCGAACTCAGAAGTAGGGAGACTGATGTTGGGTATAAAATAATCCTAGCCAAAGTTCGTAAAAGACCGATCCTTCCAGGGCTCTTCCAGCTTCCGACCTTGTGTGGCATCTTTCCGAACTCCCCCGACTGTCCGAGCTTCTATAATACCATTCGGACTTCTCCGGTAATGAGCTTTTCCATTCATCTACCGGGCTGCTCCAAACACTTTCCGAGCTTCTCCAACAGCAGGATGTCTCAAGTAACCAGACTCCATCCAAGTTTCTACGGCGGTCGACCGCCTTTCGAATTTCATCCGAGGTCCTACAAGAACCAAACTCCATCCGAACTTAGACAGTGGATGGATCACAGATGAACTTCTACGATGGATAGGCTCCACTGGATCTCTACTCCAAACTTCTTTCGAACTTTGTCAATGACCGAGCTTCTTTAGCAGTGGGACTTCTACAATAAGAAGTCTCCATCCGAGCTTCCACGGCAGCCGGCCTTCGTCCGAGCTTCTACAATAAGAAGTCTCTATCTAAACTCCTACAAGAGTCGGACTCCGTCCGAACTTCTACGATAGAATTGAATCCCGGACTCCTCCAACGTTCGACCTTCCCCAGTGTCCTCAAGACTCCTCCAGCGGACGAACCTCCACAGCACCATCCGAACTCCACTGTCAGATGACCCTCTATCGGATTCCTCATGAAACTGGACCTCTCCGATAGATAATCTACAGACGAGCTTCCACATCAGGCAAATCTTAGACGGGCTCTCTTAGCAACCAGACTTCTCAAACAGAAAGTCTCCATCCGAGCTTCTACAGCAGATGACTTCTGCCTGCAGTATCATTGCCCAATCAGCGCCCAAGGCATCCGACAACAGTAGACTTGTCAGCAACCTCGAAAACATCCGAGCTTCTCCTAGATTGCTGAGATAGAGAGCCATTCTGCTCCATCAGACATCCCAGTCGAGCTTCAACCGTCAGGCCCAAACTCTCTGGCAAGTCATGATAATGGCCACTACCTTACTCCACTTTCTGTAACAGATTCCATGCGGCCCCACTACTCTCTGGCAAGTCGCGATAATGGACACCACTCCACTCTCCATAACAAACTCCGCGTGGCCTTGAACAGCCCACTACCAGATGGTTACAGACATCGCTATCAATCAGTTACGCTCTCTGTCTATAAAAAGGGACCCCCAGATACGTTCTTCTCTAAGCTCAAAAACTCTATCTCAAAACTCTGCTAAAATCTCATTTGAGTGCTCCATTTCTGTTGAGGTAGAGTACTAACTTGAGCATCGGAGGGTCTTGTCGAAGCACCCCCAACTCCAGTTTAGACTTCCCTTACAGGTCCCGATGGCGGACGCGATCCCCTCGACTCCAGCTTCTCCAGCGTCGGTGAAATTCTGCACCAACACTGTTTATTCTGTTCTTGTTTATATGATCTAGCCTATAGTGCCATAAGTAGATATCTGACACACACTATCTAATCTAGGATGCTTGCCAGTAGAATAGACTCTTATCGAGCTTGATCTTTCTGGTCTGGCCCTACACTGATGTCTCAGCCTGAACTTGCTCCTTCTTCACTTTCTTCTTCTTATTTTTCTTTCCTTTCTTAAAGGGTCAAGAACCAGAAGATGAATCTCCCACTAAGTTCACCGACTCCTTGTGGAGTTGGTGATCCTTCTCAAAGTTCTGAAGCAACTCCAGTAACCCGTGGTAGTTTACTTCAGGCTTTGTCATTCTATAATGAGTGAGGAATGAGAGATAAGACTTGGGCAGCGAGTTCAGTATTGCATCTTTCCCAAGCTGCTCATGCAAGGAAAAGCCAAGCTTGCTCAATCATTCCATCAACTTGATCATGTACAATACATGATCAGTGACAGAGGCACCATCTCGCATTTTGGCATTGAAGATGACACAACTAGTCTTGTGCCTCTCCACGTCATTGGGTGTGCCAAAGGCATCCTCCAACACTTGAAGCATGTCCTTTGACTGAGCCATCTCGAATCTACAACTGAACTCATCGCTCATGGTAGCCAGCATGATATAGCACACCGTGGTCCGATCACTGAGCCACTTTTGGTAAGTGTCTCTGACTGTTCCACATGCATTGGCAGCTGGCTCCTCAGGTGTAGGATCCATTATCACATATAGGATCTGTTCATGCTCCAGAACTATCTTCAACTTTTGGTACTAGCTACCGAAGTTGGGTTCCACCAACTTATCATTGTCCAACAATGATCGGAGCGATAGGGAAGTGGCCATATCTGCTCAAAGAAAAATCATAACCTAACTAGTTATTGATTCATTAAACCTAAAGATTTGGACTTTAATCAAAAGATTTCTCCTACTATTTTATTCGAATTGATAGCCTCCACCTCCAATTCGAGGAATTACCCTAATTCCTTAGCAGGTACTAGAATCCACTTAGACTGCACACAAGCCCAACTTTGGTTAGCCAACCCATGTACTCTAAGGATAGGTTCATAACCAATTGTTTCTTTACCTAATTTCTAGTAATTTTAATTTTGCCCCAGAAACCTAATCAGTAGGCTTTGGCCTCCATTGTAAGGATCCGATTAGGTCCAACCATTAACATGACCATACTTGGTGCATCTAACCAACGAATGATTAAGCCCAACTTTGGTTGGCTCACCTAACCACCATTAGAAAGACACTTCCAAGTCATCATATGATGAGTGATAATTTTATTAGTCAACAAGCACCAGGTCTTTGGGTCTGCAATGATTATTGAGTTAATGGACTCATTATCAAACACCTTAATGGGAGGCTATGGCTCAGTTATCTCCATAACTTTATCATTTTAAGAACCTAATAATTTTAGAAGATTTAAATGATTTAGAGAATGAGGTCAGATGAACCAACTTATCATGATCCTCCCACTAGCTTCACCAGGTCAGCTTAAGGGAGACCATTAAAAGGGCTGGTCTAGGAGTACCTAAATCAGTCACACTGATTTACCTAGCTGACATGGGTCAGCTCGAATAGTCAAGTGATCCGATCAAAACATAATTTCACTAAGAGACCAGGTAAGTTCGATCAGTGGGAGGGTTGGCCAAAGCTTGCCTTAGACACTATAAAAAATGGCCAGGTAAGTGGGCTCCTAATTAAAAACCACCAGTCTGGTTTACCTTAGACACCAACTGATTTAATTAGTTTCGATTAGATCAACCTAACAGTTCGTACTAGACCGCTTAGCCAAGAATCAAATCTATTTGGTTCTCATTAAAGATATGGACTTGACCAACTACAACTATTGTAATTGATCTTGAGAATCCTTGACCTAATCTAAGACAACAATTGATTAGATTTAGTCAATTCTCTAATTAAGTCCATCTTTAATCTAACCATAGGTCTAACCCAATTAATGGACCTAATTCTCACTAACCCATTAACCCAATGTGTTATGGTTTGTGTCTTAGGTTCTTCGATTCACAATCCTAGAACCTAATCAAACAACTTCTTAATTTTTAATTAAGTTTTGGGCTGAGGGTTGGGTTTGGCTTTTCGAAAATAATTTTCATGTTTGTAAAATAATTTTATAATATGGTTCTACCAACTATATTGTATGTTTGATTCATAATCAAGATGCAAATGAAATAAACATAAAACTACTTTAGATCTAATCTAAACAGGTTCATGTAATTGAAATAATTTTAACTTTAAATAATTTTTTTGTATAAAAATTATTAATAAAGAGATTTTATTTTAGATTTAGATATCTTTTAAATCTAATAAATTATAAATTTAATCTAGATCATATCTAACAAATTTATGATTAAAGATAGATCTACACGAACTAGAACAACCTTTGCACTGTAAGAGGTAAACCTTACAGCAAGACAACCTTGCAGTTCGTGATTGATCTAAAATTTTAATTTCAGATTTAATAATTAGATTGTAAATTAGATTTAATCTAAGAGATAATCTAAGTATGTATAAATAATCATGTAATAAACAACCTGGCTCTGATACCAATTGAAGGAACCAGATCTAGGATTTCAGGGTTAGATCTTGAAATCTTTTCAAGATCAGGCAGTGGAAGACTAAAATAAATCAAAATTTATTTTCTAAAATCAGAGAATCTCTAGATCTAAGATCCTATTACATGATTATTATATAGCATTAAATCAAAATTAAAATATATAGAGCATGAAGTATATGTTGATCATATCAACATGTTTCTATACTACATCTAATGTATATATTAAACAATAGATCAGATCTATTACCTTGCAAGTTAGACATTCTAACCTTGCTGATCTGAGCTTGAGGATGATGTTGCAAACCACACACACATTCAATCTCTAGGAGTCATCCACACGAGCCTACGAATCTCGATCAGAAGTCTTGCTTAAGGAAATCAGCACAGTATGCTAGTACTGCACTGATCCTTCTTCGATAGTTGATCAGGTGCCTCATTCTTCTTGATTTGGGCTCTTTCATAGATAAAAAGTAGGAGGAGAAGTTTTAGATCTAAGATGCTCTCAGAAAACTCAAGATGGAGGAAGCGAAGAGATGAAACTAACAACCCTAGAAGAAGACCCTCTTCTTCTTCTCTTTACTCTCTCCTAGACACCCTATCTTGCATCTATTATATCTCCACGACCAAAAGATCTTTCTCTCTGATATGATAGAGTTCTTGTCTAGGTCAAATACCTAGTCAAGACTTATCCAAACATGGCAAGATAAGGGGCACCCAACTCTTGGGTGCCTCCTCCTTATTTTTGTGCATGGACCACCAGCAAGGGTGCACAATGTGTGCCCTAAAAGCCACAAAAATATCAAAAAAAATCTGGATAAATTTGGTGCAAAAAGGAAAGAGTTTTGAATTTTTAAAACTCTATCTCATAGAATTTAAAATCCAAACTTATTCCTACTTTGATTTGATCCACAACCACTTTCCATGTATGAAAGAAGAGAGGAAACCTTTTGGATGTGGGAAAGACCTGGGAGAGGGCTTTTATCGCACAAAATAAAAGGGGATTGGCATAGAATAAGAGAGAGAGCATGGGGGGGCTTATGTGGCGCAAGGTGGAATCCAAGTCTTACTAGGATTATATCTTATAACTTGTTTTAATTTGGTTTCTCAAACCAAATCAAACCAAAATAAGATCACCTTAATTAAAATAGATCTTAACCTAATTAAGAACCTAATTTAATCAGATTAAATTAGATTTAAATCTAATTTAATTTTTTAATCAAATTAGAAATTAGGTTGACCCAAGTCCTAATTGAACTAGGACTAGTTTTTTTCTTGCACTTGGCTTATTCAATAAACCAATTGGACTTGATCCAATCAAGCTCAAACCAAATCTAATTAAATCATATTTAATTAGACTTAATTTTAGCTCATTGACTTAATCAAATTAAGTCAATTAGCAATCAAATTGCTAATCGTTCCTCCTGCAATACTTGCACTAGGTTAAATGTCAATCGTATCAATCATTTAACCCTAGAATGATTCTTAATCGTTGATCAACCATCCGATCGGATCATGAACTCTAATGTGTGTGACCTTATAGGTCCAAACCTAAATCGATAGCATAGAAATAAATTTTTGTACCAATCAAAGTGACCATCTAGCAATGGTACCTGACGACCGGATAGGTCGAATGTGTAGAACAACATCCTTAGAACCCATGCGGATATAGTTTCCATATAATTCATCCCCTTGACCAAAATGATCATAGGACACCTCAGAGTTCAATTGTCAACTCTGATTAGGTTGTCCACATTGTATTTCAAAATATGAAATCCATCTGATGGATTATCCTGGCTAAAATTTTGCTAAATTGAAATACAGTGACTCATTCTTCTCTAACTCTTGGAGTGGTCAATCCCATCTCGGTCACACTCTGACTTCGCAAGTACTTAACTATGCCCAGAAGCCTTCCATCACTGAATTAGAAATTCAGTTAGTCCAGTATCAAAGCACAGTGAGTTACTTGCAAGTCACTGAGGTGATCTCAGGTCTAAGAGACACTTATACCTATATCCCATCAGAGACATTCTCGACAGCAGAATGCTCTGGAGTTGGTCATGTTTAATGATGATGTACCCTTATATCTCACCTGTATGCCATTCTAGTATCTCCACACTCCTTAGTTAAGAGAACAACCAACCCATATAGCTTACAGCGACCTATGCTCGATAGAAGCTGACATCTTTATTAACAGCCTATCATTTGATCGTGAACAGTTTTAAGGACTAATCGATAAATCCTCTCTTTATCGAATCTAAATAGTCCTAAGGACTTCATCATAACAATGGTGTTCATTAGAAGATGAAAGCTTATGATGAAAATGCCAAATATATTTTATTTATTAACAAATCAATTACCATACAAGATTGCTCAACCATCAACAGGTTGATGATTGATTTTTGGGACACATTTCTTAATACTTCTCACCTTGTTCGAATCTCCTACTGACCTGCAACCCTTGCAATGAATTGCAAATATGGTAAGAGCTACCGGTATCCAATACCCAGTCAGTTATATCACAAATAAAGAAATTACAAGGGGTTATCGTATAAATACCTTGCCCAACAATAGCTTGCTTCTTTCTCTGCCTGTTCGGGTCCAGGGAGGCAATGTACTGAGGACAGTTCCTCTTCCAGTGCCTCTGCTTCTTACAAAAGAAGCATTCAGCTTGACTCTTATCGGGCTTGATCTTTCTGGTCTGACCCTGTACTGATGTCTCAGCCTGAATTGCACCTTCTTCACTTTCTTCTTCTTGTTCTTCTTCCCTTTCTTAAGGGTCGAGAATCAGAAGATGAACCTCCCATTAAGTTCACCGACTCCTTATGGAGTTGGTGATCCTTCTCAAAATTCTGAAGCAACCCCAGTAACCCGTGGTAGTTTACTTCAGACTTTGTCATTCTATAATGAGTGAGGAATGGGAGATAAGACTTGGGCAGCGAGTTCAGTATTGCATCTTTCCCAAGCTGCTCATATAAGAAAAAGCTGAGCTTGCTCAAACGCTCCATCAACTTGATCATATACAATACATGATCAGTGACAGAGGCACCATCCCATATTTTGGCATTGAAGATGGCACAACTAGTCTTATGCCTCTCTACATCATCAGGTGTGCCAAAGGCATCCTCCAACACTTGAACAACTAGTCTTATGCCTCTCTACATCATCAGGTGTGCCAAAGGCATCCTCCAACACTTGAAGCATGTCCTTTGGCTGAGTCATCTCAAATCTGTGACTGAACTCATCGCTTATGGCAGCCAGCACGATGCAGCGCATCATGGTCTGGTCACTGAGCCACTTTTGGTAAGTATCTCTGACTGTTCCACGTGCATTGGCAGCTGGCTCCTCAGGTTAAGGATCTATTATCACATATAGGATCCGTTCATGCTCTAGGACTATCTTCAACTTTCGGTACCAGTTACTGAAGTTGGATCCCACCAACTTATCATTGTCCAACAATGATCAGAGCGATAAGGAAGTGGCCATATCTGCACAAAAAAAAATTATAACCTAATTAGTAATTGATTTATTAAACCTAAAGATTTAAACTTTAATCAAAAGATTTCTCTCACTATTTTATTCGAATTGGTAGCCTCTACCTCCAATTTGAGGAATTATCCTAATTCCTTAGTGGGTACTAGAATCCACTTAGACTGCACATAAGCCCAACTTTGGTTGGCCAACCTATGTATATATAAGGGTAGGTTCATAATCAATTGTTTCTCTAAATAATTTTTAGTAATTTTAATTTTGCCCCAGTCTCTAATCAGTAGGCTTTGGCTTCCACTGAAAAGGTCTGGTTAGGTCCAACCATTAACATGACCATACTTGGCCCATCTAGCCAATGAATGATTAGGCTCAATTTTGGTTGGCTAATCTAAACACTATTTAGAAAGATGCAGTCAAAAAATTATATTATGAATGATAATTCCATCAGCCGATAAGCACCAGACCTTTGGGCCTCCAATGATTATCCAACTGATGGACCCATTATCATCCACTTAATGGGAGGCTATGATTTAGTTATCACCATAACTATTTTATTTTAAAGATCTAATAATTTTAAAAGATTTAATTGATTTAGAGGAGGAGGTCAGATGAACCAGCTTATCATGATCCTCCCACTAGCTTCACCAAGTCAGCTTAAGGGAGACCATTAAAAGGACTGGTCTAGGAGCACCTAAATCAGTCACACTGATTTACCTAGCTGATATGGATCAGCTCGAATAGTCAAGTGATCCGATCAAAATATAATTTCACCAAGAGACCAGGTAAGTTTGATCGGTGGGAGGGTCTGTCAAAGCTTGCCATAGACACCATCAGAAATGGCCAGGTAAGCGGGCTGCCAATTAAAAACCACCGGTCTGGTTTACCTTAGACACCAATTGGTTTAATTAGTTTCGATTAGATCAACCTAACAGTTTGTGCTAGACCGCTTAGCTAAGAATCAAGTCCATTTGGTTCTCATTAAAGACATGGACTTGACCAACTACAACTATTGTATTTGATCTAGAGAATCCTTGACCTAATCTAAGACACTAATTGATTAGATTTAGTCAATTCTCTAATTAAGTCCATCTTTAATCTAACTTTAGGTCTAACCCAATTAATGGACCTAATTCCCACTAACCCATTAACCCAATGTGTTATGGTTTATGTCTTAGGTTCTTCAATTCACAATCTTAGAACCTAATCAAATAACTTCTTAATTCTCAATTAAGTTTTGGGCTGAGGGTTGGGATTCGACTTTTAAAAAATAATTTTCATGTTTGTAAAATATTTTACAATATGGTTCTACCAACTAAATTGCATGTTTGATTTATAGTCAAAATACAAGTGAAATAAGAATGAAACTACTTTAGATCTAACCTAAACAGGTTCATGTAATTGAAACAATTTTAACTTTAAACTGCGCAAATTTCTCAAACAAATGTATGATGGTTCTTTGCATAGAAATTATTAATAAAAAAAAATTATTTTAGATTTAAATACCTGTTAAATCTAATAAATCATAAATTTAATCTAGATCACATCTAATAAATTTATGATTAAAGATAGATCTACACGAACTACGACAACCTTTGCACTGTATGGGGTAAACCTTACAGCAGGACAACTTACAGTTCGTGATTGATCTAAAAATTTTAATTTTAGATTTAATAATAAAATTATAAATTAGATCTAATCTAAAAAATAATCTAAACATGTATAAATAATCATGTAATAAACAACTTAGGCTCTGATACTAATTAATGGAACAAAATCTAGGGTTTCAGGGTTAGATCTTGAAACTTTTCCAAGATCAGGTAGCGAAAGACTAAAATAAATTAAAATTTATCTTATAAAACTAGAGAATCCCTAGATCTAAGATCTTATTACATGATTATTACATGACATTAAATCAAAAATTAAAATATAAAGAGCAAGAACTACATGTTGATCATATCAACATGTTTCTATACTACATCTAATGTATGTAAAATATAATAGATCAGATCTATTACCTTGTAAGTTAGACATTCTAACTTTGTTGATCTGAGCTTGAGGATGATGTTGCGAGTTGCATATATGTCCAGCCTCTAGGAGTCATCCACATGAGCCCACGAATCACGATCAGAAATCCTGGTCTAGAAAATCAGCACAGTATGCTAGTACTGCACTGATCCTTCTTCGATGGTCGATCAGATGCCTCCTTCTTCTTGATTTGGACTCTTCCAAAGATGAGAAGTAGGAGAAGGAGTTTTAGATGAGACACTCTCAGAAAATTTACAGATGGAGGAAGGGAAGAGATGAACCCAACAACTCTAGAAGAAGACCCTCTTCTTCTTTTCTTTGCTCTAACCCAGACACCTAGATTTGTGTCTATTAGATCTCCATGCCCCAAGACTCTTTCTCCTTGATTTTTGGACACCCCAAAGGTCTTTCAATGATCTATAATCTACAAAAATTTCATGAAGAAATTTATTTTAAATAGAGAGATATGAAGAGTCCTTATCTAGGTCAAAGACCTAGTCAAGGATTATCCAAACAAGGCAAGACAAGGGGCGTCCAACTCTTGGGTATCCCCTCCTTCTTTTTCTACCATGGACCACTAGCAAAGGGTGCATATTATGTGCCATAAAATCTGTGAAAATTTTTAAAAAAATTTGGATAAAATCAATGCCATAAGGTGTTGGGAATAGTATCCCAAAGCCAATCGTCAGCCTGTTGACGGTTGTGCTCCTTTTTGTATTAGTATATAAATTATAAATAAATAAAAGTTATTTTGATATTTTCATCATAAATTATTTCATCTTCTAGTGAACTTCTGTGTTATGGTGAAGTCCTTAAGACTATTTAGACTCGACAAAGGAGAATTTGTCGTTTAGTCCTTAAACCTGTTCGCGATCAAATGATACGTTGTTACCAAAGACAACAATGTTTATCAAGCATAGGTCATTGTGTACCATATGGGTTGGTTGTCCTCTTAACCAAGGAGTGTGGAGACACTGATATGGCATACAGGTGAGATATAAGGGTATATCTGCACTAAACATGACCGATTCCGGAGCTATTTCTACTGTCAAGATTTTCTCTGATGGGATATGGGTATAAATATCCCTCCGACCTGAGACTGCCATGATGACTTGCAAGCAACTCACTGCACTTAGGCACTGGACTACCTGAATTTCTAATTCAGTGATGAAAGGATGCTGGGTGTAGTCAAGTACTTGACTTGTCGATGCATGTGTCAAGATGGGATTGACCACTCCAGTTCAGGAGCTGTGTACAGTCATATTTTAATTTAGCAAAACCTTGGCCAGGGTAGTCCTAGTGAGGAGTCACAGGACTATTTGAGTTGAACACGATTCGGATGATCTAATCCGGGTTGACAGTTTAACCCTGAGTCATCCTATACACAGGGGTCAAAAGGGATGAATTATATAGTAACCATATTCACATAGGTTCTGAATGTTACGATTGTGACTATTCGACCTATCCGGACATCGGGTACCATTGCTAGATGGTCACTTTGATTAGTACAAGAATTGATTCCTGTGCTATCGGCTTAGGTTCGAACCTGCAGGGTCACACACATTAGAAGTTCCTATCTGATCTAAAAAAAGAAAAGAGGGTGTGAGGAAGGTTTCTGCATATTTTTGAAAAGTTCAAAACATTCCAAGAGGAAAGAAAGAAAGAGAGTGGGCGCAGGGTCTTCTGTGAGCATCCTAGGATTTCAGCCTGGGGTTCGGGAAGTAAGAAAGTGAGCTACGAGTATCGTGAGCCCACCAAATTCAAGAGAGAGCATCATCAATCTCTTAAGCATATTTACTGATGATCCAGAGCATCCAAAGAATTGGCAGACATCGATCGAAGAAGTTCGATCAGCATCGGCCGTCGAAAGGGCTCTACAATGAGCTAGCACTCGTGAGGAGCCGATCAGATCGGAAGCTTCATGTGGATGATCTGTAGAGGCCAGACACACTATGTGGCTGTATTACGATGATCAGATCCTCCCGACGATGATCAGATTACTACGATCGACTACCCGCACAAAGGTAACGTGTTCTGAACACATAGTAGTAAATTGTTTACTATTCAAATTTGAATTTTAAATTTAAATGCATGCATGCTATAAATCATATTTAGATCCTAGTGTAAGATAAATATATATTAATTAATTATATTAATTAATAATTTTTACTGTAAAATAATGATTTTAAAAAAATTTTGAAATTACCATTTTACCCCTGCACTAAAAAATTTACTTCAAATGGTATCAGAGCAGGTTCTAAGATATGATATATATATATTTGCATGCTTAGATTAAGTTATAATCTAAAAGTTTAAATTTAAAATTTAAAATTTAAAAATTTAAAATTTGAATTTTGAAAGTTGTTCGAAATTCAAAATTCAAAAATTTAAAATTCAAAATTTAAAATTTAAAATTTGAAATTTGAAATTCAAAATTCAAATATATGAAATTTAAAATTTAAAATTTGAAATTTGGTTGAAATTTCAAATTTGAAATTCAAAATTTAAAATTCAAAATTTAAAATTTAAAAATTTGAAATTTAAAATTTAAAATTTGTTTGAAATTTAAAATTCAAAATTTAAAATTTAAAATTTAAAATTTGAAATTTAAATTTTGAAATTGGTATATTTAGATATACTTGATCCAAGTAGCAAGTAATCTAATTGGGTTGGTTGCCATGGTCATCCGGTCATAGGAGAAAAGTAGGGTTTAAAGGCCCTCTCCTCTCATTCGATGGAGTTCTCCTATAGCGGTAGGGGTGCCGCTGTAATTATATCCCATGCAGATGAAGTAGTGAAAGGACTTAATTATAAAGGTTCAATTGTAAAATTTATCATGAATGTGTTAGATTAGATCTAAAGGAATATTCATGATTTATTTTGATTGAGTTATTTTCTGTTATGTAATTAGCAATAGGATTGCTATTTATGAAATGTGCTGATCTATTTATGAAATGAGTCAACATATTTGGTGAACAAAAAATAAAACCTTACAAATTTGAAAATTATTTTTGAAATACCAAACCCTGACCCATCAGTCCAAATACTTAATTAAAAGAATTAAGTGTTGTCAAGTTGGTCTAGAATTGTGAATTAAGACCTAAGACAATTGCATAAACTTGTGGGTCAATGAGTTAGATGGATTAGGTCCATAATTGGGTTAGACCTAAGGTTAGCTTAAAGAAATAGACTAAATTAGAGTAATTGATCAAATCTAATCAAAAATTGTATTAGATTAGATCAAGGACACTCTAGACGCAACTCCAATAGTTGTAGTTGAATGGGTCCATGTCTTTAATTAGACCAAGATGGACTTAATTCATGGCTATGTGGTGGAACCCTATTTACTAAGTTGATCAAATTAAAACTAATGAATCGGTTGGTGTCTAAGGTAAGTTCGGCAGTTTGACTAGTGGTTCTTAAGTGGGACCTACTCGCATTGATTCGATCTCTGAGAGTTAATGGCATATCCCCACCACTGATCTTACTTACCTGGCCAACCTGGTGAGTTAGATTTTGATTAGATCACTTGGTGATTAGGGCTCACCCATATCATTAGGTAAATCAGTGTGACTGATTTTGGTGCTCCTAATGCTGGCTTTAATTAAATCTTTTTTAATCTGACTTGGTGAAGTCAGTGGGAGGATTGAAATTGGCTGGTTAATTTTTTCTCTTCTATCCTTTAATAAAAATCTTCAAAAATTATTAGGTCCCTAAAATGATTAAGTTATAGTGATAACTAAGTCATAGCCTCCCATTAAGTGAGTGATAATGAGTCCATTAGTTTAATAATCATTGGAGGCCCAAAGGCCTGGTGCTTACTGACCAATGAAATTATCATTCATAGTAATGATAATTTGGTTTAGTCTTTCTGATGGTGGTCAGGTTGGCCGGCCAAAGTCGGGCCTGATCATTTATTGATCCGATTCACCAAATCAAATCATGTTAATGGTTGGACCTAACCAGATCTTTTCAGTGGAGGCCAAAGCCTACTGATTAGGTTCTGGGGCAAAATTAATTACTAGAAGTTGTTTAGAGAAACATCTGGTTATGAACCTACCCATAGATGCACATGGGTTGACCAACCAAAGTTGGGCTCGTGTGTAGTCTGTGTGGATTCTAGTACCCACTAAAGAATTAAAGTAATTCTTCGAATTGGAGGTTGGGGCTATCAGTTCATAAAAATACTAAGAGAAACTTTAGACTAAAGTCCAAGTCTTTAGTATTAATAATTTATATACTAATAGAGGTATGATTTTCTTTTATGCAGCTATGGCCACTACCCTGTTGCTCCGGTCATTATTAGATAATGACAAGCTCATGGGACCTAATTTCGATAGCTGGTATCAAAAATTAAAAATCATCCTTGAGCATGAACGGATCCTTTATGTAGTAATGGATCCGACACCCGAGGAGCCAGCCCCGAATGCTAGAGGAACGGTCCGAGATACTTACCAGAAGTGGCTCAACGACCGCACCATCGTTCGGTGCATAATGCTGGCAGCAATGAATGATGAGTTTAGCCGCAGGTTCGAGAACGCCCAGCCATAGGAGATGCTTCAAATGTTGAACGACTCCTTTGGCATGCCTGACGACGTTGAAAGGCACAAAACTAGTTGTGCCATTTTTAATGTTCGGATGAGGGATGGGGCCTCAGTCACCGATCATGTACTGTACATGATCGAAATGATTGAGTGCCTAAATAAACTGGGATTTCCCTTGCTTGAGCAGCTCGGTAAGGATGCGATCCTTAATTCTTTGCCCAAGTTCTTCCTCCCCTTTCTTACTCATTTTCGAATGATAAAGCCTGCAGTGAACTACCACGGCTTGTTGGGGTTGCTGCAGAACTTTGAGAAGGACCACCAGCTCCATAAGGAGTCGGTAAATATTGTGGGAGGGTCTTCTTCTGGACGTCGACCCTTTAAGAAAGGGAAGAAGAACAAGAAGAAGAAGAATAAGAAGGTGCAGTCACATGCCAGGACGTCTGCACAGGGTCAGACCAAGAAGCGCAAGCCCGACTAGAGCCAGGTAGAGTGCTTCTTTTGCAAGAAGCAGGGGCACTGGAAGAGGAATTGTCCTCTATACATTGCCTCTCTAGATCCAAATAGGCCAAAGAAGAAGCAAGGGTATTGGATACTGGGAGCCCTTATCATATTTGCAATTCGATGCAGGGTCTGCAGGTCAGTAGGAGATTTAATGACGGTGAGAGGTTCCTGAATGTTGGAGATAGAAGCAAAGTTTCAGTTCTAGCTTTAGGAATCATGAACCTTGAAATCAATTCTCGTAATATAATTCTGAGTGAATGTCACTATTGTCCAAGCTTTTTACTAAATATTATTTCTGTAGGCCTTTTGGCCATGTACGGTTATGAATTTTTAATAAAAAAAAACGTTTGCAATATCATTTTGAATGGTGTTACAATATTTGTTGGACAAATAAATAATAAAATTTACTTACTATCACAGCCTGTTAATGTGGTTCAAAACTTTGGTAAACGTCTTAGAATAGATAATGTGTCAAAAGTCTACCTTTGGCATTGTAGGTTAGGTCATATCAATAAGAACAGAATAAACAGGTTGGCTCAAGAAAGAATTCTTGAAGTTGGTGATTGTGAATCACTTCCAACCTGTGAGTTCGGTCTTCTTAGAAAAATGACCAAGTCACCTTTTACTGGAAAAGGTGAGAGAGCCAGTGAACTCTTGGGTCTGGTACATTCTGATGTATATGGACCCATGAGCTCAAGTTCAAGAGGTGGATATTTCTACTTCATAACCTTCACAGACGACCTATCGAGGTATGGGTATGTTTATTTAATGAAGCAAATATTCAAACTATTCCAAAATAAGGTAAAAAAATAAACTGAAAAGTGTATTAAAATTCTTCGATCTGATCGAGGAGGTAAATACCTTTCCAATGATTTTTTGGCATATCTTGGAGAGAATGAAATTCTCTCTCAGTGGACTCCTCCTGAAACACCATAGCATAATGGTGTGTCTGAAAGGAGGAATCGGACCTTGTTGGACATGGTTCGATCCATGATGGAGTTTGCTGGTCTGTCGATCTCTCTCTGGAGATATGTGCTCGAATCGGTTTGTTACCTTCTAAATAGGGTTCCGAGTAAGTCTGTAACCAAAACACCATATGAGATATGGATAGGACGTAAGCCAATACTCTCGCACCTTAGGGTTTGGGGGTGTCCGGCTTATGTTAAACATTTAATTACGGACAAGCTTGGACCTAGGTCTAACAAGTGTAATTTCATAGGGTACCCAAAAGAGACCAAAGGGTATTATTTCTACCTAGCTGATGAGCAAAAGGTGTTTGTCAGCCTTAAGGCAATCTTTTTAGAAAAGGAGTTCCTTGGTGAAGAGACTGTTGCCTCTAAGATCGAACTTGAGGAAGTTCGACAGGTGAAAAAACTGACACAAGTAGCTAAACCTGAACCGGATTTGGTTACATCAGATCCGGAGCCCATTGTTCCTGCACCCTTAAGGCGATCTGATAGAGTACCATGTCAACCGGACAGATACTATGGTTTCTTGGTCTGAGATGGCAATCCTATCGAACTCGATGAAAACGATGAGGATCCGATCACCTACATGGATGCAATGCATAGACCTGACTCTGAGAAATGGCTAAAGGCCATGAAATCCGATATGGAATCTATGAAGATCAACGATGTGTGGACATTGGTTGACCCATCCGAAGGAGTAAAACCCATAGGGTGTAAGTGGGTCTTCAAGAGGAAGAGGGGCGCAGATGGAAAGGTGGAAACCTATAAAACCCATCTGGTTGCCAAGGGATATCGTCAACGTTATGGTATAGACTATGATGAGACATTTTCTCCTGTGGCAATGCTCAAATCCATTCGGATTATGCTTGCGATAGCTGCTCATCTAGACTATGAAATCTGACAGATGGATGTGAAAACAGCTTTCCTAAATGGAGAGCTGGATGAAGAGGTGTACATGATACAGCCTGAAGGATTCACATCCACAGATGAGTCTAAGGTGTGCAGGCTACAGAGGTCTATTTATAGACTTAAGCAGGCATCCCAGAGTTGGAACATACGTTTTGATAAGACGATCCAGACGTATGGCTTCGTTAAGAACGGAGAAGAGCCCTGCATTTATAAGTGGGCTAATGGTCCAGTAGTGGTATTTCTTGTATTGTATGTGGATGACATTCTCTTAATCGAGAATGATGTCCCTGCATTACAGAGAATAAAGATTTGGCTGTCGTCATAGTTCTCCATGAATGATCTGGGAGAAGCTTCCTACATCCTAGGGATGAGGATCTATAGGGATAGATCTAAAAGGTTGCTTAGTTTATCCCAGTCCACGTACATTGATACTATACTGAAAATATTCAGCATGGAGAATTCCAAGAAAGGCTATCTACTGATAGGCCATGGAATTTTTCTCTCAAAGAGGGATTGTCCGACAACACCTCAAGAGAGAGAGCATATGGATAGAATTCCATATGCTTCGGCAGTGGGATCTATCATGTATGCCATGACATGTACACGACCAGATGTGGCATACTCACTAGGAGTAGTGAGTAGATACCAATTTGATCTAGGGGAGAATCACTGGAAGGTTGTTAAAACCATCCTGAAGTATTTAAGAAATACTAAGGACCAGTGGCTTGTTTATGGTGAATCAGACTTGAGACTTATAGGGTTTACAGACTCGAGTTTCCAGTCTAATCACGATGACAGCAAGAGTGTGTCGGGATTTATTTTTACCCTTAATGGTGGGCTGTCTGCTGGAAAAATTCCAAGCAGCACACTATGGCGGATTCAGTTTGCGAGGCGGAGTATGTCGCTGCATCAGATGCTGCCAAAGAAGTGGTGTGGCTGAGAAAATTTATCATCGAGCTCAGAGTAGCACCCTCCCTTGTTGGTCCAGTTCTGCTCTACTGTGACAGCTCTGGAGCCATTGCTCAGGCGAAGGAACCAAAGGCACACCAACGGACGAAGCATATTTTGCACTGCTACCATCTCATTCGAAAAATCATGGATCGAGAAGATGTTAACCTTCAGAAGATCGACGAAAAGGAGAATCTGGCCGACCCATTCACTAAAGCTATTATGGTGAAGGAGTTCGACGACTTCAAGTCGAAGATGGGTATTAGATACTGCACCGATTGGCTTTAGGCCAAGTGGGAGATTGTTGGGAATAGTGTCCCAAAGCCAATCGTCAGCCTATTGATGGTTGTGCTCTTTTTTGTATTAGTATATAAATTATAAATAAATAAAAGTTATTTTGATATTTTCATCATAAATTGTTTCATCTTCTAATGAACTCTTATGTTGTGGTGAAGTCCTTAGGACTATTTAGACTCGACAAAGGAGGATTTGTCGTTTAGTCCTTAAACCTGTTCGCGACCAAATGATACGTTGTTACCAAGGACAACAACGTTTATCAAGCAGAGGTCATTGTGTGCCATATGGGTTGGTTGTCCTCTTAACCAAGGAGTGTGGAGACACTGGTATGGCATACAGGTGAGATGTAAGGGTACATCTTCACTGAATGTGACCAATTTTGAAGCTATTTCTGCTGTCAAGATTTGCTCCGATGGGATATGGGTATAAATGTCCCTCCGACCTGAGACTGCCACGGTGACTTGCAAGCAACTCACTGCACTTAGGCACTAGACTATCTGAATTTCTAATTCAGTGATGGAAGGATGCTGGGTGTAGTTAAGTACTTGACTTGTCGGTGCGTATGTCAAGATGGGATTGATCACTCCAGTTCAGGAGCTGTGTACAGTCATGTTTCAATTTAGCAAAACCTTAGCCAGGGTAGTCCTAGTGAGGAGTCATAGGACTGTTTGAGTTAAACATGATTCGGATGATCTAATCAGGATTGACAGTTTAACCCTGAGTCATCCTATACACAGGGGTCAAAAGAGATGAATTATACAGTAACCATATTCATGTAGGTTCTGAATGTTGCGATTGTGGCTATTCGACCTATCCGGATGTCAGGTACCATTGCTAGATAGTCACTTCGATTAGTACAAGAATTGGTTCCTGTGCTACCGATTTAGGTTCGAACCTGTGGGGTCACACACATTAGAAGTTTCTATCTGATCTAAAAAAAGAAAAGAGGGTGTGAGGAAGGTTTCTATATATTTTTGAAAAGTTTAAAACATTCCGAGAGGAAAGAAAGAAAGAGAGTGGGCGCAGTAATCTGATGTTACGAGTTTCAGTGAGCACCCTAGGGTTTCAGCCTGGGGTTCAGGAAGTGAGAAAGTGAGCTACGAGTTTCGTAAGCCCACCAAATTCAAGGAAGAGCATCATCAACCTCTCAAGCACGTTTGCTGATGATCTGGAGCATCCGAGGAATCAGCAGACATCAATCGAAGGAGTTCGATCAGCATTGGCCGTCGAAAGGACTCTACAACGAGCTAGCACTCGTGAGGAGCCGATCAGACTGGGAGCTTCATGTGGATGATCCACAGAGGTCAGACATGCTGTGTGGCTGCATTGCGATGCTTAGATCCTCCCGACAGTGATCAGATTATGGCGATCGACTATCTGCATAAAGGTAATATGTTCTGAACACATAGCAGTAAATTGTTTACTGTTCAAATTTGAATTTCAAATTTAAATACATGCATGCTATATATCATATTTAGATCCTAGTGTAGGATAAATACATGTTAATTAATTAGATTAATTAATAATTTTTACTGTAAAATAGTGATTTTAAAAAAGTTTTAAAATTATCATTTTACCCCTGCACTAAAAAATTCACTTCATAAGGAAAGAGTTTTGGTTTCCTAAAACTCTATCTCATAGAATTTGAAATCCAAACTAATTTCTACTTTGACTTGATCCACAACCACATTCCATGTAAGAGAGTAAGAGAAAAAAGTTTTGGGCATGCATGAAGACCTGGGAGAGAGGGTTTTGTCACACAAAATAAGAGAGAGTGGGTGTGGGATAAGAGAGAGTGGGCATGGGGGCCTAAGGTGGTGCAAGGTGGAATCCTAGTCTTACTAGGATTCAATATATGACTTGTTCAAATTTGGTTTCTCAAACCAAATCAAATCAAAACCAAATCAACCTAATTAAAATAGGTCTTAGCCCAATTAAGAGCCTAATTTAATCAGATTAAATTAGATTTAAATTTGTTTTAATTTTTTAATCAAATTAGAAATTAGGTTGACCCAAGTCCTATTTGAAGTAGGACTAGTTTTTTCTTGCACTTGGCTTATCCAATAAATCAATTGGACTTGATCCAATCAAGTCCAAACCAAATCTAATTAAATTATATTTAATTAGACTTAATCTTAGCTCATTGGCTTAATCAAATTAAGCCAATTAGCAATCAAATTGCTAATCGATCCTCCTGCAACACTTACATTAGGTTAAATGTCAATTGTATTGATCGTTTAACCCTAGAATGATTCTTAATCGTTGATCAACCATCCGATTGGATAGTAAATTTTAATGTGTGTGACGTCATAGGTCCAAATCTAAGCCAGTAGTATAGAAATAAATTTCTATACCAATCGAAGTGACCATCTAGTAATGGTACCCGATGGTCGGATAGGTCGAATGTGTAGAACAACATCCTTAGAACCCATATGGATATAGTTTTCATATAATTCATCCCTTTGATCAAAATGCTCATAGGATACCTCAGAGTTCAACTGTCAACTCTGATCAGGTTGTCCACATTGTATTTCAAAATATCAAATCTATCTGATGGATTATCCTGGTCAAGATTTTGCTAAATTAAAATATAGTGACTCATTCTTCTCCAACTCTTGGAGTGGTCAATCCCATCTCGATCACACTCTGACTTCGTAAGTACTTGACTATGTCCAGAAGCTTTCCGTCACTGAATTAGAAATTCAGTTAGTCCAGTACCAAAGCACAGTGAGTTGCTTGCAAGTCACTGAGGTGATCTCAGGTCTAAGAGACACTTATATATGTTGGGAATAGTATCCCAAAGCCAATCATCAGCCTGTTGACGGTTGTACTCTTTCTTATTTTAGTATATGAATTATAAATAAATAAAAATTATTTTAATATTTTTTATCATAAATTATTTCATCTTCTAATGAACTCTTGTGTTGTGGTGAAATCCTTAGGACTGTTTAGACTCGACAAAGGAGGATTTGTCGTTTAGTCCTTAAACCAGTTTGCGACCAAATGATACGTTGTTACCAAGGACAACAACGTTTATCAAGCATAGGTCGTTGTGTGCCATATGGGTTAGTTGTCCTCTTAACCAAGTGTGGAGACACTGATATGGCATACAGGTGAGATGTAAGGGTACATCTGCACTGAACGTGATTGATTTCGGAGCTTTTTCTGCTGTCAAGATTTGCTCCGATGGGATATAGATAAAACTATCCTTCCGACCTGAGATTGCTATGATGACTTTTAAGCAACTCACTGCACTTAGGCACTGGACTACCTAAATTTCTAATTCAGTGATGGAAGGTTGCTGGGTGTAGTCAAGTACTTGACTTGTCGATACGTGTGTCAAGATGGGATTGACCACTCCAGTTCAGGAGCTCTGTACAGTCGTGTTTCAATTTACCAAAACCTTGACCAGGGTAGTCCTAGTGAGGAGTCACAGGACTATTTGAGTTGAGCATGATTCGGATGATCTGATCAGGGTTGACAGTTTAACCCTGAGTCATCCTATACACAGGGGTCAAAAGGGATGAATTATACAGTAACCATATTCGTGTAGGTTTTGAGTATTGCGATTGCGACTATTTGACCTATCCGAATGTCGGATACCATTGCTAGATGGTTACTTCGATTAGTACAGGAATTGGTTCCTGTGCTACCAGCTTAGATTCAAACCTGCGGGGTCACACACATTAGAGGTTCCTATCTGATCTGATGGCTGGTGAAGAGTCTCACTGGACTGAGACTCTTCGACCAAGAGTCCTAATGCTTAGGGACTCTGAGTCCTATGTGTCTGGGACTCTGTGATCGAGAATCAGAATTCTTTGATCATGAGTTTCACACATTTTGAGTACCGGGGTCAAGAGTCCCACTAGTTTGGGACTCTTCGATCAAGGTTTTATATCGATGGACGTTGATGCCCGATTGCCCATCGAATTTAGACTCAGTATTTATGAGAGATTTAATTAATGATTTGATTACTAATTAACTCAATTTGATTGAGTAATTATTTTTGGATCAAGTCTAATTGAATTGGATTCAGTTTGATTTGACCCGATTAGGTTAAGAGTTGACCTAATCATCGAGATGGTTTGGTCCCTGATTTGATCAGGGGTTGGGCTTAGTCAATTCCTGATTTGATTAGAATTTTATTGAGCTTAATTAAGCCTAATAATTTAGTCTAATTGTGCCTAACCTATTTTAATAAGCTTGGTTCAATTAGATTTGAAACCACCTTGACTCATCTCCCTGCGCCACCTCACCTCACCTGCGCCTATTTGAATTCACGAGAAACAAGTTCTCATGAATTTTCTCCCACACAGAAGCCTTCCCACACCCCTCCTTTGTGCACCATTTTGAGTGGATAAAGATGGTTGGTTGGCCATTCAAATTCAAATGAAGTTTGAATTTGAATGGGTAACTAATCTCATGCGCCACCTTATCCACTTGTGCGCCACTTATTCTACATGAGAAAAAATTTCTCGTGTAAACTCTCCACGCACAAAGAAGCCCACACCCCTCCCTTCTCATGCCTTGAGTGGATAAGGATAGGTTGGTTGGCATTTGAATTCAAATTTGATTTGAATTCAAGTGAGCAACCACCTAGCTTTATCCTCTCACGTGATAAAAATGTGGTAAAAATGCGGTCTTGCACCATTTTAAAAGGGATGAGAAGGTGGGGCATGTGCACATCTGATCTGTGAGAGAAAGGTGGCATGAGAAAAGCCTTGTGCGTGAGAAAAGAAAAGAAAAGAAGAGAAAAGAAAAGAGTTTGAGCACAGGGTTTTTTGTGTGTACCCTAGGATTACTGCCTAGGGTTCGGGAAGTGAGAAGGTGAGCTATGAGTGTTGTGAGCCCACCAAACTTCAAGAAGAGTTTCATCAACCTCTCAAGCACCTTTGCTGATGATCCAGAGCATCCAAGGAGTCGATAGACATCGATCGAAGGAGTTCGATCAGCATCAGCCGTCGAAAGGATTCTACAATGAACTAGCATTCGTGAGGAGCCGATCAGATCGGGAGCTTCGTGTGGATGATCCGTAGAGATCAGACATACTATGTAGCTATATTACGATGATCAGATCATCTCAACAGTGATCAGACTGCGACGATCGACTACCTGCACGAAGATAATGTGTTCTGAACACATAACAGTAAAATATTTACTGTAGAATTTAAAATTTTAAATTTAAATGTATACTATATATATCATATTTAGATTCTTATGTAGGATTAATATATGTTAATTAATTTAATTAATTAATAATTTTTGCTATAAAATTATAATTTTAAAAAATTTTAAAATTATCATTTTACCTCTGCACTGAAATTCACTACAAATGATATCTGAGTAGGTTCTAAAATATGATATAAATTTGCATGCGTAGATTAAGTAGTAATCTAAAAGTTTAAATTTAAAATTTAAATTTAAAATTTAAAATTCAAAATTTAAATTTTAAATTTTGAAATTTAAAATTTGAAATTCAAAATTCAAAAATTTGAAATTTAAAATTTGAAATTTATTTGAAATTTTAAATTTAAAATTCAAAATTTAAAATTTAAAATTTGAAATTCAAAAATTTGAAATTTGAAATTTGAAATTTGTTTGAAATTTGAAATTCAAAATTTAAAATTTAAAATTTGAAATTTAAATTTTAAAATTGGTATATTTAGATATACTTGATCCAAATAGCAAGTAGTCTAATTGGGTTGGTTGCCATGGTCGTCCGATCATAGGAGATAAGTAGGGTTTAAAGGCCCTCTCCTCCCATTCGATGGGGTTCTCCTATGACGGTAGGGGTGCCGATGTGATTATATCCCATGCAGACGAAGCAGCGAAAGGACTTAATTATAAAGGTTCAATTATAAAATTTATCATGAATGTGTTAGATTAGATCTAAAGGAATATTCATGATTTATTTTGATTGAGTTATTTTCTGTTATGTAATTAGCAATAGGATTGCTGTTTATGAAATATACTGATCCGTTTGTGAAATGAGTCAACACATTTGGTGAACAGAAAATAAAACTTTTCAAATTTGAAAATTATTTTTGAAATGCCAAACCCTGACCCATCAGCCCAAATACTTAATTAAAAGAATTAAGTGTTGTCTAGTTGGTCTAGAATTGTGAATTAAGACCTAAGACAATTGCATAAACTTATGGGTCAATGGGTTAGATGGATTAGGTCCATAATTGGGTTAGACCTAAGGTTAGCTTAAAGAAATGGACTAAATTAGAGTAATTGGTCAAATCTAATCAAAAGTTGAATTAGATTAGGTCAAGGACACTCTAGACTCAACTACAATAGTTGTAGTTGAATGGGTCCATGTCTTTAAGTAGACCAAGATGGACTTAATTCATGGCTACGTGGTGAAACCCTATTAACTAAGTTGATCAAATTAAAACTAATGAATCGGTTGGTGTCTAAGGTAAGTTCTGCAGTCTGACCAGTGGTTTTTAACTGGGAGCTACTCGCATTGATTCGATCTCTGACGAGTTAATGGCATATCCCTTCCACTGATCTCACTTACCTGGCCAACCTGATGAGTTAGATTTTGATTAGATCACTTGGTGATTAGGGCTCACCCATGTCATTAGGTAAATCAGTGTGACTGATTTAGGTGCTCCTAATGCCGGCTTTAATTAAATCCTTTTTAATCTGACTTGGTGAAGTCAGTGGGAGGATTGAAATTGGTTGGTTAATTTCTTCTCTTCTATCCTTTAATAAAATCTTCAAAAATTATTAGATCCCTAAAAATGATTAAGTTATAATAATAACTAAGTGATAGCCTCCCATTAAGTGAGTGATAATGAGTCCATTAGTTTAATATGTGGAGAAAATCAGTGCAGGGGTAAAATGGTAATTTTAAAACTTTTTCAAAATCATTATTTTATAGTAAAAATTATTAATTAATCTAATTAATTAATAAAAATTTACTCTACATTAGGATCTAAATATGATATATAGCATGCATGCACTTATATTTGAAATTTGAATTTGATCAGTAAACACTTTACTGTAATGTATTCAGAACATAATACCTTTATGTGGGTAGTAGATCGCTACAATCTGATCACCATCAGGAGAGTCTGATCATCATGATATAGCCACACAGTGTATCTGACCTCTACGAATAATCCACACGAAGCTTCCGGTCTGATTGACTCCTCACAAGTGCTAGCTCGTTGTAGAGCTCTTTCGACGGTCGAAAATGATCGAACTCCTTCGATCGATGTCTGCCAATTCTTTGGATACTCCGAATCATCAATAGACATGCTTGAGAGGATGTTGAAGATCTCCTAAAATTTTGTGGGCTCACGACACTTGTAGCTCACCTTCTCACTTCCCGAACTCCAGGCTGAAACCCTGAAGAACTCACTGAAACCCTGCGCACACTTTTTCTTTCTTTTCTTTTTTTTTTCTCGAAAGGATATAGACCTTCACCTTACACACAAGGATTCCTCATGCCTAGATTTTCTCTCAAAAATTTTCTTGCACACGCCCCACTCTTCTCCTCCTTTTAAAACAACAACAAACATCTTATCAACGTGAGAGGATAAAGATGAGTAATTGCACATTTGAATTCAAATCAAATTTTGAATTCAAATGGAAACCAATTTATTCCTATCCACTAAGGGCGTGAGAAGAGGAGAGCGTGGCTTAATTTGTGCAGTGAGTTGCTTGCAAGTCACGTGGCGGTCTCAGGTCGGAGGGATATTTATACCCATATTCCATCGGAGCAAATCTTGACAGCAAAAATAGCTCCGGAGTCGGTCACGTTTAGTGCAGATGTACCCTTATATCTCACCTATATACCATACCAGTGTCTCCACACTCATTGGTTAAGAGGACAATCAACCTATATGGCACACAACGACCTATGCTTAATAAACATTGTCATCCTTGGTAACAACGTATCATTTGGTCGCGAACAGATTTGAGGACTAAACGACAAATCCTCTTTTATCGAGTCTAAATAGTCCTAAGGACTTCACCATAACATAGGAGTTCATTAGAAGATGAAACATTTTATGATAAAAAATATCAAAATAATTTTTACTAATTCATAATTCATGTACATATACAAAAGGAGCACAACCATCAATAGGTTGACGATTGACTTTGGGACACTATTCCCAACAATCTCCCACTTGGAGTAAAGCCAATCGATGCAGTATCTAATACCTATCTTCGACTTGTAGTCGTCAAACTCCTTCACCGTAATGGCTTTAGTGAATGGGTCGGCCAGATTCTCCTTTCCGTCGATCTTTTAAAGGTTGCCATCACCTCGATCCATAATTTCCCGGATGAGATGGTAGCAGTGTAGAATATGCTTCATCTACTGGTGTGCCTTGGGTTCCTTCACCTGAGCAATGGCTCCAGAGCTGTCACAGTATAGTAGAACTAGACCAACAAAGGAGGGTGCTACTCCGAGCTCGGTGATAAATTTTCTCAGCCATACCGCTTCTTTGGCAGCATCTGATGCAGCGACATACTCCGCCTCGAAAACTAAATCAGCCACTGTGTGTTGCTTGAAACTCTTCTAGCAGATAGCCCCACCATTAAGGGTAAAAATAAATCCCGACACACTTTTGCTGTCATCGTGATCAGACTGAAAACTAGAGTCTGTAAACCTTATAAGTCTCAAGTCTGATTCACCATAAACAAGCCACTGGTCTTTAGTATTTCTTAAATACTTCAGGATGGTTTTAACAACCTTCCAGTGATTCTCCCCTGGATCAGATTGGTATCTACTCACTATCCCTAGTGAGTATGCCACATCTGGTCGTGTACATGTCATGGCGTACATTATAGATCCCACTGCCGAAGCATATGGAATCCTACCCATACGCTCTCTCTCTTGAGGTGTTGTCAGACAATCCCTCTTCGAGAGAGAAATTTCATGGCCTATCGGTAGATAGCCTTTCTTGGAATTCTCCATGCTGAACCTCTTCAGCATAGTATCTATGTACGTAGACTGGGATAAACCAAGCAACCTTTTAGATCTATCCCTATAGATCCTCATCCCTAGGATGTAGGAAGCTTCTCCCAGATCCTTCATGGAGAACTGTGACGACAGCCAAATCTTTATTTCCTATATTGCAGGGATATCATTCCCCATTAAGAGAATGTCATCCACATACAATACAAGAAATACTACTACTAGACCATTAGCCCACTTATAAATGCAGGGCTCTTCTCCGTTCTTAACGAAGCCATACGTCTTGATCGTCCTATCAAAACGTATGTTCCAACTCCGGGATGCCTGCTTAAGTCCATAAATGGACCTCTGTAGTCTGCACACCTTAGACTCATTTGTGGATGTGAATCCTTCAGGTTGTATCATATACACCTCTTCGTCAAGCTCTCCGTTTAGGAAAACTGTCTTCACATCTATCTACCAGATTTCATAGTCCAGATGGGCAGTTATCGCAAGCATAATCCTAATGGATTTGAGCATTGCCACAGGAGAAAATGTCTCATCATAGTCTATACCATAACGTTGACGATATCCCTTGGCAACCAGACGGGTTTTATAGATTTTCACCTTTTCATCTGCGCCCCTCTTCCTCTTGAAGACCCACTTACACCCTATGGGTTTTACTCCTTCAGGTGGGTCAACCAATGTCCACACATCGTTGACCTTCATGGACTCCATTTCGGAGTCGGGTCTCTGCATTGCATCCATGTAGGTGGTCGGATCCTCATCATTTTCATCAAGTTCGATAGGATCTGTCCGGTTGACATAGTACTCTACCAGATTGCCTTAAGGGTGCTTGATCAATGGGCTCCGGATCTGATCTAATCAAATTCGATTCAGGTTCAGCAACTTGCGTCAGATTTTTCACCTGTCAAATTTTGTCAAGTTCGACCTTAGAGGCAACAGTCCCTTCACTAAGGAACTCCCTTTCAAAAAAGATTGCCTTAAGGCTGACAAACACTTTTTGCTCATCAGCTAGGTAGAAGTAATACCCTTTGGTCTCTTTTGGGTACCCTATAAAATTACACTTGTCAGACCTAGGTCCAAGCTTGTCTGTAATTAAATGTTTAACATAAGCCAGATACCCCCAAACCCTAAGGTGTGAGAGTACTGGCTTACGTCCTATCCATATCTCATATGGCATTTTGGTTACAGACTTACTCGGAACCCTATTTAGTAGCTAACAAGTCGATTCGAGCGCATATCCCCAAAGAGAGATCGACAGACCAGCAAACCCCATCATGGATCGAACCATGTCCAACAAGGTCCGATTCCTCCTTTCAGACACACCATTATGCTGTGGTGTTCCAGGAGGTGTCCATTGAGAGAGAATCCTATTCTCCCCAAGATATATCAAAAAATCATTGGAAAGGTATTCACCTCCTCGATCAGATCAAAGAGTTTTAATATACTTTTCAGTTTGTTTTTCTACCTCATTTCGAAATAGTTTGAACATTTCAAACGACTCCGACTTATGCTTCATTAAATAGACATACCCATACCTCGATAGGTCATCTGTGAAGGTTATAAAGTAGAAATATCCACCTCTTGCACTTGAGTTCATTGGTCCACATACATCAAAGTGTACCAGAGCCAAGAGTTCACTGGCTCGCTCACCTTTTCCAGTAAAAGGTGACTTGGTCATTTTACCAAGAAGACAGGACTCACAGGTTGGAAGTGATTCATAATCACCTACTTCAAGAATTCCTTCTTGAGCCAACCTGTTTATCCTGTTCTTATTGATATGACCTAGCCTACAGTGCCAAAGGTAGACTTCTGACACATTATCTATTCTAGGGCATTTACCGGAGGTTTGAACCACATTAATAGGTTGTGATAGAAAGTAAATTTCATTATTAAGTTGTCCAACAAACATTGTAACACCATTCAAAATGATATTGCAAATATTTTCTTTTATTAAAAATTGATAACCATTCATGGCCAAAAGGCCTACAAAAATAATATTTAATAAAAAGCTTGGATAATAGTGACATTCACTCAGAATTATATTTCGAGAATTGATTACAAGGTTCATGATTCCTAATGCTAGAACTGAAACTTTGCTTCCATCTCCAATGTTCAGAAATCTCTCACCTTCATCAAATCTCCTACTGACCTGCAGACCCTGCATCGAATTGCAAATATGATAAGGGCTTCCGGTATCCAATACCTAGGCAGTAGTATCACAAAAGAAAAAGTTGCAAGGTGTTATCATATAAGTACCTTGCTTCTTTTTCGGCCTGTTCGGGTCCAGTGAGGCAATGTATAGAGGACAGTTCCTCTTCGAGTGCTCCTGCTTCTTGCAAAAGAAGCACTCCGCCTGGCTCGGTCGGGCTTGCGCTTCTTGGTCTGACCCTGTGCAGACATCCCAGCACGTGGTTGCACCTTCTTATTCTTCTTCTTTTTGTTCTTCTTCTCTTTCTTAAAGGGTCGATGACCAGAAGAAGACCCTCCCACAACATTTACCGACTCCTTATGGAGCTGGTGGTCCTTCTCAAAGTTCTGCAGCAACCCCAACAAGCCATGGTAGTTCACTGCAGACTTTGTCATTTGAAAATGAGTAAGGAAGGAAAGGTAGGACTTGGGCAGAGAATTAAGGATCGCATCCTTACCGAGCTACTCGTGCAGGGGAAAGCCTAATTTACTTAGGCGCTCAATCATTTCGATCATGTACAGTACATGATCAGTGATTGAGGCTCCATCCCTCATCCGAGCATTGAAAATGGCACAACTAGTTTTGTGCCTTTCAACATCGTCAGGCGTGCCAAAAGAGTCATTCAACATTTGAAGCATCTCCTGTGGTTGGGCATTCTCGAACCTACGGCTGAACTCATCATTTATTGCCACCAGCATAATGCACCGAACGATGGTGCGATCGTTGAGCCACTTCTGGTAAGTATCTCGGACCACTCCTCTAGCGTTCAGGGCTGGCTCCTCAGGTGTCGGATCCGTTACTACATAAAGGATCCACTCATGCTCAAGGATGATTTTTAATTTTTGATACTAGCTATCGAAATTAGGTCCCATGAGCTTGTCATTATCTAATAATGATCGGAGCGAAAGGGTAGTGGCCATAGCTGCATAAAAGAAAATCAGACCTATATTAGTATATAAATTATTAATACTAAAGATTTGGATTTTAGTCTAAAGTTTCTCCCAGTATTTTATAAATTGGTAGCCTCAACCTCCAATTCGAGAAATTACTTTAATTCCTTAGTGGGTACTAGAATCCACACAGACTACACACGAGCCCAACTTTGGTTGGTCAACCCATGTGCATCTATGGGTAGGTTCATAACCAGTTGTTTCTCTAAACAACTTCTAATAATTGATTTTGCCCCTGAACCTAATCAATAGGCTTTGGCCTCTACTGAAAAGATCGGGTTAGGTCGAACCATTAACATGATTTGATTTGGTGAATCGAACCAATAAATGATCAGACCCGACTTTGGCCGGCCAACCTGACCACCATCAGAAAGACTCAAACCAAATTATCATATTATGAATGATAATTCCATTAGTCAATAAGCATCAGGCCTTTGGGCCTCCAATGATTATTAAACTAATGGACTCATTATCACTCACTTAATGGGAGGCTATGATTTAGTTATCAATATAACTTAATCATTTTTAGAACCTAATAATTTTTGAGGATATTATTAAAGAATCGAAGAGAAGAAAATATCCAGCCAATTTCAATCCTCCCACTGACTTCACCAAGTCAGATTAAAAAGGATTTACTTAAAGCTGGCATTAGGAGCACCTAAATCAGTCAAACTGATTTACCTAATGACATGGGTGAGCCCTAATCACCAAGTGATCTAATCAAAACCTAATTCACCAGGTTGGCCAGGTAAGTGAGATCAGTGGTGGGGATAAGCCATTAACTCGTCAGAGATCGAATCACTGCGAGTAGCTCCCGCTTAAAAACCACTGGTCAAACTGTCAAACTTACCTTAGACACCAACCAGTTCATTAGTTTTAATTTGATCAACTTAGTAAATAGGGTTCCACCGTGTAGCCATGAATTAAGTCCATCTTGGTCTTGTTAAAGACATGGACCCATTCAACTACAACTACTGGAGTTGAGTCTAGAGTATCCTTGACCTAATCTAATTCAACTTTTAATTAGATTTGACCAATTACTCTAATTTAGTCCATTTCTTTAAGCTAACCTTAGGTCTTACCCAATTATGGATCTAATCCATCTAACCCATTGACCCACAAGTTTATGCAATTGTCTTAGGTCTCAATTCACAATTTTAGACCTACTAGACAACACTTAATTCTTTTAATTAAGTATTTGGGCTGATAGGTCAGGGTTTGGCATTTCAAAAATAATTTTTAAATTTGAAAGGTTTTATTTTTTATTCATCAAATATGTTGACTCATTTCACAAATAGATCAGTACATTTCATAAATAGCAATCCTATTGCTAATTACATAACAGAAAATAACTTAAAAAAAATCATGAATATTTCTTTAGATCTAATCTAACACATTCATGATAAATTTTACAATTGAACCTTTACAATTAATTCCTTCCGCTACTTCATCTGCATGGGATATAATTACAGCGGTACCCCTACCGCCATAGGAGACCCCATCGAATGGGAGGAGAGGGTATTTAAACCCTACTTTTCTCCTACGACCGGATGGCCATGGTAACCAACCCAATTCGATTACTTACTACTTAGATCCAGTATATCTAAATATACCAATTTCAAAATTTAAATTTTAAATTTTAAATTTTGAAATTTAAATTTCAAATAAATTTCAAATTTTTGAATTTCAAATTTTGAATTTTAAATTTTGAATTTTAAATTTGAAATTTCAACCAAATTTCAAACTTCAAATTTTGAATTTCAAATTTTTGAATTTTGAATTTTGAATTTCAAATTTGAAAATTCAAAATTCAAATTTTGAATTTCAAATTTTTGAATTTTGAATTTTGAACAACTTTCAAAATTCAAATTTTAAATTTTAAATTATAAACTTTTAGATTACAACTTAATCTATGCATGTAAATATATATATCATATCTAAGAACCTGCTCTGATATCATTTTGTGGAGAAAATCAGTGCAGGGGTAAAATGATAATTTTAAAATTTTTTCAAAATTACTATTTTATAGCAAAAATTATTAATTAATCTTATTAATTAATAAAAATTTACCCTACACTAGGATCTAAATATGATATATAGCATGTATTCATTTATATTTGAAATTCAAATTTGAACAGTAAATACTTTACTGTAATGTGTTCAGAATACAATACCTTTGTGCGGATAGTAGATCGCCGCAATCTGATCATCGTCGAGAGAGTCTGATCATCGTGATATAGCCACATAGTATGTCTGGCCTCTGTGGATCATCCACATGAAGCTCCCGATCTGATCGACTCCTCACGAGTGCTAGCTCGTTGTAGAGCCCTTTCGACAGTCGATGCTGATTGAACTCTTTCGATCGATGTCTGTCAATTCTTTGGATGCTCTGGATCATCAGCAAATATGTTTGAGAGGATGTTGAAGATCTTTCTAAAATTTGGTGGGCTCACGACACTCGTAGCTCACCTTCTCACTTCCCGAACTCCAGGCTGAAACCCTGAAGAACTCACAGAAACCCTGCGCATACTTTTTCTTTCTTTTTTTCTCGAAAGGATATAGACCTTCACCTTGCACACAAAGATTCCTCACACCCAAATTTTCTCTCAAAAATTTTCTTGCACATGCCCCACTCTTCTCCTCCTTTTAAAACAATAACAAACATCTTATCCATGTGAGAGGATAAAGATGAGTAATTGCACATTTGAATTCAAATCAAATTTTGAATTCAAATGGAAATCAATTTATCCCTATCCACTAAGGGCATGAGAAGAGGAGAGCATGGCTTAATTTGTGTGTGAGTGATTTCATGAGAAACATTTTCTCGTGTAATAAATGGGGTGTTAAAAGAGGATAAGGTCAAGGCGCTAAGATTGGTTGCTCATTCAAATTCAAACTTTGTTTTGAATTTGAATGGCCAACCAATCATTCTTATCCACTCATTTGGTGCATTAAAGTAGGGCATGAGGAGGGCTTTGCATGAGAAAAAATTCATGAGAACTTCCTTCCCGTGAATTCAAATGGGCGCAGTGAAAGTGAGGTGGCGCAGGGAGAATGGGTCAAGGTGGTTTCATTATTTAAACCAACCTAATTGAACCAAATAAGTTAGGCCCAATTAGACTAATTTAAACCCAACTTAATTAGGCTTAATTAGTCTTAATAAAATGCTAATCAAATCAAGAATTGATTAAGCCCAACCCCTGATCATATCAGGGACCAAACCATCTCGACGATTAGGTCAACTCTTAACCTAATCAGGTCAAACCCAACTGAATCCAATTCAATTGGACTTGATCCAAAAATAATTACTCAATTAAATTGAATTAATTAATGATTAAATTACTAATTAAACCTCTCATAAATATTGAGTCCAAATCTGATGGGTAATCGGGTATCAGAATTCATCGATATGTAACCCTGATCGAAGAGTCCTAAACCAGTGGGACTCTTGATCTCGGTACCCAAAATGTGTGGAATTCATGATCAGAGAATCCTGATTCTCGATCACAGAATTTCAAAAATGAAGGACTCTTCACCAGCTATCAGATCAGATAGGAACCTCTAATGTGTGTGACCCCGCAGGTTCGAACCTAAGCCCACAGGAACCAATTCCTGTACTAATTGAAGTGACCATCTAGCAATGGTATCCGATGTCTGGATAGGTCGAATAGTCGCAATCGCAACACTCAGAACCTACGTGAATATGGTTACTGTATAATTCATCCTTTTGACCCCTGTGTTTAAAATGACTCTGGGTTAAATTGTCAACCCTGATCAGATCATCCGAATCGTGCTCAACTCAAACAGTCCTATGACTCCTCACTAGGACTACCTTGGCCAAGATTTTGCTAAATTGAAATACGACTGTACACAGCTCCTAAATTGGAGTGGTCAATCCCATCTTGACACATGCACCAACAAGTCAAGTAGTTGACTACACCCAGCAGCCTTCCATCACTGAATTAGAAATTCAGGTAGTCCAGTGCCTAAGTGCAGTGAGTTTCTTGCAAGTCACCATGGCGGTCTCAGATCGGAGGGATATTTATACCCATATTCTATCGGAGCAAATCTTGACAGCAGAAATAGCTCCGAAGTCGATCATGTTCAGTGCAGATGTACCCTTACATCTCACCTATATGCCATACCAGTATCTCTACACTCATTGGTTAAGAGGACAACCAACCTATATGGCACACAACGACCTATGCTTGATAAACGTTGTCATCCTTGGTAACACATATCATTTGATTGTGAACAGATTTAAGGACTAAACGACAAATTTTTCTTTGTCGAGTCTAAATAGTCCTAAGTACTTCACCACAACATAGGAGTTCATTAGAAGATGAAATATTTTGTGATAAAAAATATCAAAATAATTTTTATTAATTCATAATTCATGTACATATACAAAAGGAGCACAACCGTCAATAGGCTGACGATTGGTTTTGAGACACTATTCCCAACATAATAATCACTGGAGGCCCAAAGGCCTGGTGCTTATTGACTAATGGAATTATCATTCATAATATGATAATTTGGTTGAGTCTTTTTGATGGTGGTCAGGTTAGCCGGCCAAAGTCGGGCCTGATCATTTATTGATCCGATTCATCAAATCAAGTCATATTAATGGTCGGACCTAACCAAATCTTTTCAGTGGAGGCCAAAGCCTACTAATTAGGTTCTGGGGCAAAATTAATTACTAGAAGTTGTTTAGAGAAACAACTGGTTATGAACCTACCCATAGATGCACATGGGTTGACCAACCAAAGTTGGGCTTATGTGTGGTCTGTGTGGCTTTTAGTACCCATGAAGGAATTAAAGTAATTCCTCGAATTAGAGGTTGAGGCTACCAGTTCGTAAAAATACTGAGAGAAACTTTAGACTAAAGTCCAAATCTTTAGTATTAATAATTTATATACTAATAAAGGTCTAGTTTTTCTTTATGCAATTATGGCCACTATCCTATCGCTCCGATCATTATTAGATAATGACAAGCTCATGGGACCTAATTTCGATAGCTGATATTGAAAATTGAAAATCGTCCTTGAGCATGAGCGGATCCTTTATGTAGTAAGGGATCCGACACCTGAGGAGCCAGCCTCGAACGCTAGAGGGACGATCCGAGATACTTACCAGAAGTGGCTCAACGACCGCACCACCATTCGGTGCATAATGCTGGCAGCAATGAATGATGAATTTGAATGAGCAACTTAATAAGGATGCGATCCTTAATTCTTTGCCCAAGTCCTTCCTCCCCTTCCTTACTCATTTTCAGATGATAAAACTTGTAGTGAACTACCACGGCTTGTTGGGGTTGCTGCAGAATTTTGAGAAGGACCACCAGCTCCATAAGGAGTCGGTGAATGTTATGGGAGGGTCTTCTTCTGGTCGTCGACCCTTTAAGAAAGGGAAGAAGAACAAGAAGAAGAAGAATAAGAAGGTGCAGCCACATGTAGGGACATCTGCACAGGGTAAGACCAAGAAGCGCAAGCTTGACCAGAGCCAGGCGAAGTACTTCTTTTGCAAGAAGCAGGGGCACTGGAAGAGGAATTGTCCTCTATACATTGCCTCCCTGGACCCGAACAGGCTGAAGAAGAAGCAAGGTAATTATATGATAACACCTTGCAACTTTTTCATTTGTGATACTACTGCCTGGGTATTGGATACTGGAAGCCCTTATCATATCTGTAATTTGATGCAGGGTCTGCAGGTCAGTAGGAGATTTGATAAGGTGAGAGGTTCCTGAACGTTGGAGATGGAAGCAAAGTTTCAGTTCTAGCTTTAGGAATCATGAACCTTGTAATCAACTCTCGTAATGTAATTCTGAGCGAATGTCACTATTGTCCAAATTTTTTATTAAATATTATTTCTATAGGCCTTTTGGCCATGTACAGTTATAAATTTTTAATAAAAAAAAATGTTTGCAATATCATTTTGAATGGTGTTATAATATTTGTTGGATAACCAAATAATGGAATTTACTTACTATCACAGCCTGTTAATATGGTTCAAACCTTCGATAAATACTCTAGAATGGATAATATGTCAGAAGTTTACCTTTGGCACTGTAGGCTAGGTCATATCAATAAGAACAGGATAAACAGGTTGGCTCAAGAAGGAATTCTTGAAGTTGGTGATTGTGAATCACTTCCAACCTGTGAGTCCTGTCTTCTTGAGAAGATGACCAAATCACCTTTTACTGAAAAAAGTGAGCGAGCCAGTGAACTCTTGGGTCTGATACATTCTGATGTATGTGGACCCATGAGCTCAAGTGCAAGAGGTGGATATTTCTACTTCATAACCATCACAGACGACCTATCGAGGTATGGGTATGTCTACTTAATGAAGTATAAGTCGGAGTCATTTGAAATGTTCAAACTATTCCAAAATGAGGTAGAAAATAAATTGAGAAGTGTATTAAAACTCTTCGATCTGATCAAGGAGGTGAATACCTTTCCAATGAGTTTCTGACATATCTTGGGGAGAATGGGATTCTCTCTCAGTGGACTCCTCCTGGAACACCACAGCATAATGGTGTGTCTGAAAGGAGGAATCGGACCTTGTTGGACATGGTTCGATCCATGATGGGGTTTGCTGGTCTGCCGATCTTCCTCTGGAGATATGCGCTCGAATCGGCTTGTTACCTTCCAAATAGGGTTTCGAGTAAGTCTGTAACCAAAATGCCTTATGAGATATGGATAGGACGTAAGCCAGTACTCTCGCACCTTAGGGTTTGGGGGTGTCCGGCTTATGTTAAACATTTAATTACGGACAAGTTTGGACCTAGGTCTGACAAGTGTTATTTCATAGGGTACCCAAAAGAGACCAAAGGGTATTATTTCTACCTAGCTGATGAGCTAAAGGTGTTTGTCACCCTTAAGGCAATCTTTTTGGAAAAAGAGTTCCTTGGTGAAGGTACTATTGCCTCTAAGGTCGAACTTGAGGAAGTTCAGCAGGTGGAAAAACCGACACAAGTTGCTGAACCTGAATCGGATTTGGTTAGATTAGATCTGGAGCCCATTGTTCTTGCACCCTTAAGGCGGTCTGGTAGAGTACTATGTCAACTGGATAGATACTATGGTTTTTTGGTCCGGAATGGCGATCTTGTCGAACTTGATGAAAACGATGAGGATCTGATCACCTACATGGATGCAATACAGAGATCTGACTCTGAGAAATGGCTAGAGGCCATGAAATCCGAAATAGAGTCCATGAAGGTCAACGATGTGTGGACATTGGTTGATCCATCCGAAGGAGTAAAACCCATAAAGTGTAAGTGGGTCTTCAAGAGGAAGAGGGGTGCAGATGGAAAGGTGGAGACCTATAAAGCCCATCTGGTTGCCAAGGGATATCGTCAATGTTATGGTACAGACTATGACGAGATATTTTCTTCTGTGGCAATGCTCAAATCTATTCGGATTATGCTTGCGATAGCTGTCCATCTGGACTATAAAATTGACAGATGGATGTGAAGACAGCTTTCCTAAATAGAGAGCTGGACGAAGAGGTGTATATGATACAACCTGAAGGGTTCACATCCACAGATGAGTCTAAGGTGTGCAGGCTACAGAGGTCCATTTATGGACTTAAGCAGGCATCCCAGAGTTGGAACATACATTTTGATAGGACGATCAAGACGTATGGCTTCGTTAAGAACGGAGAAGAGCCCTGCATTTATGAGTGGGCTAATGGTCCAGTAGTGGTATTTTTTGTATTGTATGTGGATGATATTCTCTTAATCGGGAATGATGTCCCTGCATTACAAGGAATAAAGATTTGGCTATCGTCACAGTTCTCCATGAAGGATCTGGAAGAAGCTTCCTACATCCTAGGGATGAGGATCTATAAGGATAGATCTAAAAGGTTGCTTGGCTTATCCCAGTCCACGTACATTGATACTATGCTGAAGAGGTTCAGCATGAAGAATTCCAAGAAAGGCTATCTACCGATAGGCCATGAAATTTTTTTCTCGAAGAGGGATTGTCCGACAATACCTCAAGAGAGAGAGCGTATGGGTAGAATTTCATATGCTTCATTAGTGGGATCTTGAAGCGAAATTTGAGTACAGGGGTAAAATGGTAATTTTAAAACTTTTTCAAAATCATTATTTTACAGTGAAAATAATTAATTAATCTAATTAATTAACATGTGTTTACCCTGCACTAGGATCTAAATATGATATATAGTATGCATGTATTTAAATTTGAAATTCAAATTTGAACAGTAAATAATTTACTGTTCTGTGTTCAGAACACAATACCTTTGTGCGGGTAGTCGATCACCACAATCTGATCACTGTCGGAAGGCTCTAATCACTGCAACATAGCCACATAGTATATCTGGCCTCTGTGGATCATCCACACGAGGCTCTCGGTCTGATCGGCTCCTTATGAGTGCTAGCTCGTTGTAGAGCCCTCTCGACGGTTGATGCTGATCGAACTCTTTTGATCGATGTTTGTCGATTCTATGGATACTCTAGATCATCAGCAAATATGCTTGAGAGGTAGATGATTCTCTCTCTTGAATTTGGTGGGCTCACGACACTCGTAGCACACTAACTCACTTCCTGAACCCCAGGCTGAAACCTTAGGGAACACACTGAAAATCCTGCGCCCAATTTTCTTTCTTTTCTTTCTTTTTCTCTCGGAAGGTTTTGGACCTTCACCTCATGCACAAGGCTTCCTTACACCCCACTTTCTTTCTCAAAATTTTTCTACACATGCCCCACTTCCCTATCTCTTTTAAAACAGTTCAAAATGTGTCTTATCCGTGTGAGAGGATAAAGATAAGTGGTTGCACATTTGAATTCAAATCAAATTTGAATTCAAATGCAAACCAACTCAACCCTATCCACTTGGGCATGAAAAGAGAAGGTGCGAGGCTGCTTTGTGTGTAGAAAGGTTTCACGAGAAACTCTTTCTCGTGTGAGATATGGGGCGCTAAAGTGGATAAGGTCATGAAGGTGCAAGAGATAACTTATCCATTCAAATTCAAACATGCTTTGAATTTGAATGGCTAAGTAATCAATTTTATCCAAAGATTGGCGCACAAGAGTGGGTGTGAGAAGGGCTTTGCATGAGAGAAAATTCATGAGAAGTTTCTTCTCGTGAATTCAAATGGGTGCAGAGATGTGAGGTGGCACAAGGATTCAAATTCAAATGGTGGTTTAATCTTAATTGAACCAACCTAATCAAAATAGGTTAAGCACAATTAGACTAAATTAAACCTAACTTAATTAGGCTTAATTAGGCTCAATAAAATCTTAATCAAATCAGAAATTGACTAAGCCCAATCCTTGATCAAATCAGGGACCAAACCATCTTGACGATTAGGTCAACACTTAACCTAATCGGGTCCAACCCAACTGAATCCAATTCAATTGGACTTGATCCAACAATAATTACTCAATCAAATTGAGTTAATTAATGATCAAATTACTAATTAAATCTCTCATAAATATTAAGTCCAAATTCGATGGACAATCGGATATCAAAGTCCATCAATATGAAACCTTGATTGAAGAGTCCCAAACCAGTGGGACTCTTGACCCCGGTACCCAAAATGTGTGGGACTCGTGATCAGAGAATTCTGATTCTCGATCATAGAGTCTCAGACATGTAGGACTCATAGTCCATGAACATTAGGACTCTTCATTAGCCATCAGATCAGATAGGAACCTCTAATGTGTGTAACCCCGCAGGTTCGAAGCTAAACTGGTAGCACAGGAACCAATTCCTGTACTAATCGAAGTGACCATCTAGCAATGGTACCCAATATCCGGATAGGTCGAATAGTCACAATTGCAACACTCAGAACCTACGTGAATATGGTTACTGTATAATTCATTCCTTTTGACCCCTGTGTTTAGGACGACTCAGGGTTAAACTGTCAACCCTGATTAGATCATCCAAGTCGTGCTCAACTCAAACAGTCCTGTGACTCCTCACTAGAACTACCCTGACCAAGGTTTTGCTAAATTGAAACATGACTGTACACAGCTCCTGAACTGGAGTGGTCAATCCCATCTTGACACACGCACCGACAAGTCAAGTACTTGACTACACCCAGCATCCTTCCGTCACTGAATTAGAAATTCAGGTAGTCCAGTGCCTAAGTGCAGTGAGTTGCTTGCAAGTCACCATGGCGATCTCAGGTCGGAGGGACATTTATACCCATATCCCATCGGAGCAAATCTTGACAGTAGAGATAGCTCCGGAGTCGGTCACGTTCAGTGCAGATGTACCCTTACATCTCATCTGTATGCCATACCAGTGTCTCCACACTCCTTGGTTAAGAGGACAACCAACCTATATGGCACACAATGATTTATGCTCGATAAACATTGTTGTCTATGGTAACAACGTATCATTTGGTCGCAAACAGGTTTAAGGACTAAACGATAAATCCTCCTTTGTCGAGTCTAAATAGTCCTAAGGACTTCACCACAACACAGGAGTTCATTAGAAGATGACAATTTGTGATGAAAAATACCAAAATAACTTTTATTTATTTATGATTTATGTACTAATACAACAAAGAGCACAACCATCAACAGGCTGACGATTAGCTTTGGGACACTATTGACAGTTGTACTCTTTCTTATATTAGTATATGAATTATAAATAAATAAAAATTATTTTGATATTTTTTATCACAAATAATTTTGTATTAGTAATTTTAATTTTGCCCCAGTCCTGAATCAGTAGGCTTTGACCTCTATTGAAAAGGTTTGGTTAGGTCCAACCATTAACATGACCATACTTGGCCCATCTAGCCAATGAATGATTAGGCTCAACTTTGATTGGCTAACCTAACCACCATTTAGAAAGATGCAGTCAAGAAATCATATTATGAATAACAATTCCATCAGCCGATAAGCACCAGGCCTTTGGGCCTCCAATGATTATCCAACTGATGGACCCATTATCATCCACTTAATGGGAGGCTATGATATAGTTATCATCATAACTATTTTATTTTAAAGACCTAATAATTTTAAAAGATTTAATTGATTTAGAGGAGGAGGTCAGATGAACCAGCTTATCATGATCCTCTCACTGGCTTCACCAAGTCAGCTTAAGGGAGACCATTAAAAGGGCTGGTCTAGGAGCACCTAAATCAGTCACACTGATTTACCTAACTGATATGGATCAGCTCGAATAGTCAAGTGATCCGATCAAAATATAATTTCACCAAGAGACCAGGTAAGTTTGATCGGTGGGAGGGTCTGCCAAAGCTTGCCTTAGACACCATAAAAAATGGCCAAATAAGCGGGCTGCCAATTAAAAATCATCGATCTGGTTTACCTTAGACACCAACTGGTTTAATTAGTTTCGATTAGATCAACCTAACAGTTTGTACTAGACCGCTTAGCTAAGAATCAAGTCCACTTGGTTCTCGTTAAAGATATGGACTTTACCAACTACAACTATTATAATTGATCTAGAGAATCCTTGACCTAATCTAAGACACTAATTGATTAGATTTAGTCAATTCTCTAATTAAGTCCATCTTTAATCTAACTTTAGGTCTAACCCAATTAATGGATCTAATTCCCACTAACCCATTAACCCAATGTGTTATGGTTTGTGTCTTAGGTTCTTCAATTCACAATCCTAGAACCTAATCAACTAACTTCTTAATTCTCAATTAAGTTTTGGGCTAAGGGTTGGGGTTCGACTTTTAAAAAATAATTTTTATGTTTGTAAAATATTTTACAATATGGTTCTACCAACCAAGTTACATGTTTGATTTATAGTCAAAATACAAGTGAAATAAGAATGAAACTACTTTAGATCTAATCTAAACAGGTTCATGTAATTGAAACAATTTCAACTTTAAACTGTGCAAATTTTTCAGACAAATATATGATGGTTCTTTGCACAGAAATTATTAACAAAAAAATTTTATTTTAGATTTAAGTATTTTTTAAATCTAATAAATTATAAATTTAATCCAGATCACATCTAATAAATTTATGATTAAAGATAGATCTACACGAACTAGGACAATCTTTGCACTATAAGGGATAAACCTTACAGCAGGACAACCTATAGTTCGTGATTGATCTAAAAATTTTAATTTTAGATTTAATAATTAAATTATAAATTAGATCTAATCTAAAAAATAATCTAAATATGTATAAATAATCATGTAATAAACAACTTAGGCTCTGATACTAATTAATGGAACCAGATCTAGGGTTTTAAGGTTAGATCTTGAAACTTTTTCAAGATCAGGCAGCGGAAGACTAAAATAAATCAAAATTTATCTTATAAAATTAGAAAATCCCTAGATCTAAGATTCTATTACATGATTATTATATGGTATTAAATCAAAAATTAAAATATAAAGAGCAAGAACTACATGTTGATCATATCAACATGTTTCTATACAACATCTAATGTATGTAAAATATAATAGATCAGATCTATTACTTGCAAGTTAGATATTCTAACTTTGTTCATCCGAGCTTGAGGATGATGTTGCAAGCTGCATACATGTCCAGCCTCTAGGAGTCATCCACATGAGCCCACGAATCACAATCAGAAGTCCTGGTCCAGAAAATCAGCACAGTATGCTAGTACTGCACTGATCCTTCTTTGATGGTCGATTAGATGCCTCCTTCTTCTTGATTTGGACTCTTCCAAAGATGAGAAGTAGGAGAAGGAGTTTTAGATGAGACACTCTCAAAAAATTTATAGATGGAGGAAGGGAAGAGATGAACCCAGCAACTCTAGAAGAAGACCCTCTTCTTCTTTTCTTTGCTCTAACCCAAACATCTAGTTTTGTGTCTATTAGATCTCCATGCCCTAAGACTCTTTCTCTTTGATTTTTGGATGCCCCAAAGGTATCTCAATAATATATAATCTAAAAAAATTTCATAAAGAAATTTATTTTAAATAGAGAGATATGAAGAGTCCTTGTCTGGATCAAAGACCTAGTCAAGGATTATCCAAACAAGGCAAGACAAGGGGCGTCCAACTCTTGGGTGTCCCATCCTTCTTTTTCTACCATGGACCACTAGAAAAGGGTGCATATTATGTGATATAAAATTTGTAAAAATTTCAAAAAAAATTTGGGTAAAATCAGTGCCATAAAGAAAGAGTTTTGGTTTCCTAAAACTCTATCTCATAGAATTTGAAATCCAAACTAATTTCTACTTTGACTTGATCTACAACCACATTCCATATAAGAGAGTAAGAGAAGAAAGTTTTGGGCATACATGAAGACCTGGGAGAGAGGGTTTTGTCATACAAAATAAGAGAGAGTGGGCATGGGATAAGAGAGAGTGGGCATGGGGGGCTAAGGTGGCGCAAGGTGGAATCCTAGTCTTACGAGGATTCAATCTATGACTTGTTCAAATTTGGTTTCTCAAACCAAATCAAATCAAAACCAAATCAACCTAATTAAAATAGGTCACAGCCCAATTAAGAGCCTAATTTAATCAGATTAAATTAGATTTAAATTAGATTTAATTTTTTAATCAAATTAGAAATTAGGTTGACCCAAGTCCTATTTGAAGTAGGACTAGTTTTTTCTTGTACTTGGCTTATCCAATAAACCAATTAGACTTGATCCAATCAAGTTCAAACTAAATTTAATTAAATTATATTCAATTAGACTTAATCTCAGCTCATTGGCTTAATCAAATTAAGTCAATTAGCAATCGAATTGCTAATCGATCCTCCTGCAACACTTGCACTAGGTTAAATGTCAATCGTATTGATCATTTAACCCTAGAATGATTCTTAATCGTTGATCAACCATCCGATCAGATCATGAACTCTAATGTGTGTGACCTCATAGAAATAAATTTTTGTACCAATCGAAGTGACCATTTAGCAATGGTACCCGACGGTCGGATAGGTCGAATGTGTAGAACAACATCCTTAGAACCCATACGAATATAGTTTTCATATAATTCATCCCCTTGACCAAAATGCTCATAGGATACCTCAGAGTTCAACTGTCGACTCTGATTAGGTTATCCATATTGTATTTCAAAATATCAAATCTATCTGATGGATTATCCTGGTCAAGGTTTTGCTAAATTGAAATACAGTGACTATTCTTCTCCAACTCTTGGAGTCGTTAATCCCATCTCGATCACACTCTGACTTCGCAAGTACTTGACTGTGCCCAGAAGCCTTCCATCACTGAATTAAAAATTTAATTAGTCCAGTACGAAAGCACAGTGAGTTGCTTGCAAGTCACTGAGGTGATCTTAGGTCTAAGGGATACTTATACCTATATCCCATCAGAGACATTCTCGATAGCAGAATACTCTGGAGTTGGTCACGTTTCATGACGATGTATCCTTACATCTCACCTGTATGCCATACCAATATCTCCACACTCTTTGGTTAAGAGGACAACCAATCCATATGGCCTACAGTGACCTATGCTCGATAGAGGCTGTCATCCTTATTAACAGCCTATCATTTGATCGTGAACAGTTTTAAGGATTAATCAATAAATCCTCTCTTTATCGAACCTAAATAGTTCTAAGGACTTCATCATAACAATGGAGTTCATTAGAAGATAAAAACTTATGATAAAAATATCAAAAATATATTTTATTTATTAACAAATCAATTACAATACAAGGTTGTTCAACTGTCAACAGATTGACGATTGGCTTTTGGGACATATTTTTTGACATTATAATCTTAATTTTTAATAGCCATTAGATTTTTAGATGATTAATGATATTTTATTTTTAGTTGATTATTATTATTATTATAAATTTAAGTTATTGGTATAAATAGTACAATAACGATGTTACCACCAAGATTTAAATTATGGGCCTTCCTTGGGTGAGAAGATGCTAAGCAAATGTACTCAAATTGATTCATAATAAGAGTTTATATATAGTTATTAGACCTCATAAATAATGATAAAATCATGTTAATATGTACCATATATGAGAGATAATAATTTGAATTCATCTATCAGTTAGACAATAGATGGAAAGTAAATATACAGATGACAAATTAAGGAGAGGAACAAAACCCCCCCTATTGTTTATTTGTTGTCTATTTTATGCAATTCAATTCAAGACTTTCAACCAACTTATGCACTCTTTGTCTATCTTTTCACTATTGACTTTATTAGTGGTACTTCAAAAACTATGGTTGTCATTCCAAACTAATATGAAGCCCCGTATGATCTTCTCTACTCTGATAAATCATATGGGTCTTTTATGATGTTGATGTTAGTGTAACAATAATATACTAACTTAAGTCTGACAAATAAGGATAATATCCAATTTTTTTGCTTTTTACATGTATATGCAATCTGATAATGTCATGACATCGATTAGAAGAGTAAGCTACTAAATTTTTAAAATTTTTAAACTATTAGCGATGAAAATTTTTATCGTTAAAAAGATTTTTAATGATGGAATTTTTTTTTTCTATCACTAATACTTTAATTTTTGAAATTTTATTTTTTTTATTTTTTAAATATTAGCAATGAAAGATATACATCGTAAATAACCAATGATTTTGTGATGGTAATTCAATTTATCATCGCAAATAGTTGATTATTTATGATGAATATATTCCATCACCAATTATCTTTTATTTTTAAATTTTTAAAACATGATTATTTATGATAGAAATGGTTTTTCATCATAAATAATTAAGTATTTATGATGTAAAATTTTTGTCACTAATAATCTGTAGTTTGTGAATTTTTGATATTTTTAAATATTAGTGATAAATAATTTTCATCATAAATAGGTGAGTATTGATGATGAAAAATAATTTTTCATCATAAATAATCATATTTTTATGATGTAATATTTTAGTCGCTAATAATCTGTGACTTTTAAATTTTTAATATATTTAAATTTTTTCATGTATTAGCGATGAAAAATTTTTATCATAAATAATTTGTTAGTTGTCATGAACATATATTTTTCATCATCAATACTCTCATATTTGCGACATAAAATCTTCATCACAAATAATCTATAATGTTTGAGTTTTTAAAATTTTTTATTTTCCTTCAAATATTAGCGATAAAAGTAATTCATCATAAATAATTAATATTTATGATAAAAATAAATTTTTATTGGAAATACTAAGATTATTTATGATGAAAATATTTTTATCATGAATATTTGAAAATATTAAATTAAAATAAATATTTTATTATTTATGATAATTATTTTCATCATAAATAATTGATATTTATGATGATATTTTTTTCATCATAAAGACTAAGATTATTTATGATGAAAATATTTTCATCATAAATATTTAAAAATATTAAATTAAAAATAAATATTTTATTATTTGTGATGATTATTTTCATCATAAATAATTGGTTTATGATGAAATTTTTTTCATCCAAATATGGAGCTATTTACGATAAAAAATTATTTACGTAGTAAATATTTAATTATTAAAGATGAAAATTATTTTTCATCATTAATATACTTATTTGCGATAAAAATATTTTCATCATAAATAAATTCATCGTAAAAACTTACTTTTCTTGTAATGTCCACATACAAAATGAGAAATATAACTATAGAACCATTTGTCCACTTGTAAATGTAGGATTCTTCTCCGTTCCTAATGAAACCATACATTCTAATCATTTCATCAAAATATATATTTCAACTCCAAGATGCCTGCTTCAATCCATAAATGGATCTCTAAAGCCTACACACCTTAGATCATCTATGGATGTGAACCCTTTAGGTTGTATCATATGCACCTCTTCTTCCAACTCTCCATTTAGGAAAGTAATTTTCACATCCATTTGCTAGATTTCATAGTCCAGGTATGCCACTATTGCAAGTATAATTCGAATAGATTTGAATATTATCATAGGAGAAAATGTCTCATCATAGTCAATACCATAGCATTGATGATATCTCTTGGTAATTAGACAAACTTTATAGGTCTCCACCTTCCCATCTACACCTTACTTCCTTTTGAAGATCCACTTACACCCATGGGTTTTATTCTTTCAAGTAGATTAATTAATGTTCGTACATCATTGACATTTATGGACTCCATTTCAGACTTCATGGCCTCAAGCCACTTATTAGAGTCGAATCTCTGCATTACATCCTTATAGGTGATCGGATCCTCGTTGTTCTCATCGAGTTCAATAAGATCACCATCCTGGATCAAGAGATTATAGTATCTATCCGATTGATGCGATACTCTATCAGATCTCCTCAATGGAGCATCTACAATGGGCTCAGAGTTTGATCTAATCAATTCTAGTTCTGTAGGTTTACTAGATTGTGTCGGCTCTTCTGCCTGTCGAACTTCATCAAATTTAATCTTAGTGGTATTAGTTCCTTCCCTAAGAAACTCCTTTTCTAGAAAGACAGGTCTAAGGCTGACGAACACCTTTTGTTCATCAGTAAGGTAGAAATAATATCCTTTAGTCTCTTTTGGATATCTAATGCAAAGATATTTGTCAAATCTAAGTCTGAGCTTGTCTATTTTCAAATGCTTGACATAAGTCAGACATTTTCAAACCCTAAGATATGAGAGCACCGGCTTACGTACAGTCCATATCTCATATGGTGTTCTATTTACAGACTTACTCAGAATCCTATTAAGTATACAACAAGCCGACTCGAGTGTATATCCCCAAAAAGAAATTGATAGACTAACTGTGATATCCCAAACCAGAACTAATCTGGCCCAACTTCAAAGAGTAACCCAACTGTGCACAGATTTTAAAGCATAAAAAAAAGAGAGAAGAAACATTAGGAAGAAGACTCTTCTCTGATGAAGAGGAGTTTAAGCCAAACTCTAGGGCTTCTCTATAAGAGGAGACCCTCATTCCCTCCCTTCCATGAGCATCCACCGCCAAGAAGACGTCGAGATCCCTCTCTCCCATTGCTAGAAGACTCATGTTCGCCTTCTTCTTCTCTTGAGAAGCTTTCATCGAGTTCACCAAAATCAAGGCTGTTGATCATCAAAAAAAGAGTAAGAACTCTCTAATCCTTCTTGTCATCTTCCATAGCATTTAAATCTCAATGTTCGGCCGACAATCGTCGGATTTCTTTGAAAAAAAAGTCCCTTATTTCAGACTGTTTTTGCCCCTCTTTTTTTTTGATTTTTTGACGTCGGTGGTCACTACTGACCACCGATCTGGATTTCTTGGGCTGTGCCATCATAGCCCCGATAGCTACTGGCCACCACCATGTCGGACGGGGCTTTCAGTCCAAAGAACAAAAAGGGGGACCATGGTCCCCTGTTCTGTTTAAACAAAGGAAGAAGAAGAAGGAAGGAAGAGAAAAAGAAAAAAAAAAGAAAGAAAAAAAGAAAAAAAGAAAAAAAAAGAAAAGAAAAAAAGAGAAAGAAAGGAAAAAAAGAAAAAAAAAGACTCTCTCTCTCCTCTGTTCTCTCTCTTTCTCTCTCTAATTTCTCTCTCCACTTTCTCTTTCTAAAATTTTTTCTCTCTAGAAATTTATCTCTCTCTACATTATTTTTCTCCTAGAACTTCCTACATCTTTGAAAAGATTGATGATAAATTTAAATGATCCTAATGAAGGATTTTGATCTGTGATCGTCGGACAGTATACCGGCACCCACCTTGGTCAGACCAGATACCTTTAGATTTTATCACCCATGATTCTATTAAATTATCTATATGATAATTTTAGGATGATTTGATTAAATTATCTTGATCTGATCGATCGAATTTGTTGAACCATATTGTCTGATTAGTCTAGATTTATCTTTATAGTTTCTCTCTCCTCTAAATTTATCTCTCTATTGGATTCGTGTACTCATCAAAAGATTTTTAGTCCTATCACTTCAAATCTGATTTGATCCAATAGTCAAACTTTAGACCATCTATATTTTAATTGAATTTTAATCAAATAAAATTAGATGATCGTACCAATCTAGATGATAGGATACGGGTATCCATCAATTCTTTCTTAATTGTTCATGTCCTTTCTAATTAGTGTTGGAGCATGATCCCAGCTCCTCCCATGGACCTTGGGTGCAGTGAAACCAGCAACGAACAAATCTGGAGACTTCTGGACTCGATCGAAGGCCCTTGACGAAATCAGCCTGGTTGCTGTCTTCTTCGTCAGCCTTTCGTTCCAGATGAAGAATGTCTCTAAGATCACCTCTAAAAAATCCAAGATCTGGTATCCAACCAGATTAGGCCTGGACCAAGGTCTTCCAATTTATAGATCTCAAATCAGAGTATTCTAGATAGGAAAGAAGGTAGATACAACCAGACCTTGCAGATCTGTCCTGCTGTAGCCTTTCCTGTAGATCTATTGATGGAGATCTCACCCGCACCTCAAACGACCTCAGATCAACTCCAGATCTAAGAGAAACTTGTACCAACCTCATAGCAAGAGATTCCAAGTCCTGGGCTTGGTCTCTGAAAATCTCCAAGCCTAGGATCTTCCTTGCAGGGCCCAAATCCTTCATCTCAAACTCTCGAGATAAGGATGCCTTCAGATCCTGCACAATCTTCCAACTCTTGCATGCTATAAGCATGTCATCTATATACAAGAGTAGAAACACCCTAGAACCATCCTCAAGAGACTGAACATAAACACAGGGATCAAACTTGCACCTGGAAAGTCAAATGCTATGCACATAGGAGTCGAACCACTTGTACCATTGCCTCGACGACTGCTTCAGCCCGTACAGTGACTTCTGCAACAAACAAACCTTTCTCTCTGATCCTGGATCCCTGAAATTGTGTGGCTGCTCCATGTAAGTTCTCTCCTCTAAATGCCCATGAAGGAACGCCGTCTTGACATCCATCTGCTCCAGCTCTAAATCCTGAGCTGCTACAATGCTCAGCAACACTCTGATGGAAGTATGTCTGATGACGGGAGAGAAGACCTCGCTGAAGTCGATGCCTTCTTTCTGGGAGTATCCCTTGGTCACTAACCTCACCTTGAATCTGATACCTCCCCGCTCTGAAGGCCCTTCCTTGCGACTGTAGACCCATTTGCAGCCAATGGGCCTCTTCCCCTGTGGCAACTGCACCAATCGCCACGTCTGGATCTGGTGCAGAGACTGCATCTCCTCGGACATTGCCTGGACCCACCGCTCTCTGTCCTGGCTCTCAATAGCTTCCTGATACATATATGGGTCTCCATTCACTGTCATCAGAGCATATGACAGCATCTCCTCGAAGCCATATCGGTCTGATTGCCTGATGGTCCTCTTGGGGTTGTGTAGGGCAACACCGATATCAGTCCTCGATCCAGCTTGCTCCTGCTGGACCTCTCCATCTCGATCATCCATCCGAGTCCTCTCCACCTGTTGAGACACCTTAGGTAGGTTCTCCACCTGAATGTCATGTCCTCCCGTAGTACCTGCAAGAGGCAAAATCAAAGAGGTAAGCTGTCCAGCAGCACCCTGCTAGACCTCCTCCTGCTCCTGCTGTTCCTCCATGCCTGCTCGCCTCCGTAGGACTGACTCCTCATCAAAAGTCACATCCCGATGAATGATGGCCTTCTTTTCCAAGGGATCCCACAGTCTGTATCTCTTAACTCCTCACGGATAGCCTAGAAACACCATCTTGCGTGATCTGGCATCTAGCTTGCTCTGCTCACCAGCTCCAATGTGCACATAGGCCGTGCACCCAAATACCCGTAGATGGCCCAGCCTAACTGTCCTCCCAGACCATACCTCCTCTGAAAGCTTGCCATCCAACCTGGTGTGAGGTGACCGATTGATCAAGTAACCCGCTGCGTCAACTGTGTCAACCCAGAACGCCTTTGGAAGCCCTGCCTGCGGCCTCATGCATCGTGCCTTTTCCAGAAGTGTTCTGTTCATCCTCTCGGCCACCCCATTCTGCTGTGGAGTTTTCTTAACTAAGAAGTGTCTCCTGATCCCACACTCCTCACAGTAATCTTGGAACTCTCTGCTGCTGTACTCCCCACCATTGTCTGACCTCAGACACTTCACGCTCCTCCCCTGCTCCTTCTCCACCTCAGCTCTCCAGATTTTGAACTTGGTGAAGACCTCAGACTTCTCTCTCATGAAGTAAATCTAGAGTTTTCTTGAGAAATCATCAATCAGGGTCATGAAGTATCTGGCCCCATTCCTAGTAGAAACTGGGGCTGGTCCCCACACATCCATGTGTACTAACTCCAGAGGGACTGCACTGCAGGTTGTACTGATGTTGAACTGAACTCTCCTCTGCTTTCCCATCTGGCAAGGCTCATAGATCTCCCCTAGAACACCATCCTCCAGATCAGAGATGAGTCCTCTCCTGCTCAACTCCCTCAGCCCCTTGTCACCCATGTGGCCTAGGTGGTAGTGCCACATCTTGTAAGACCCCTGCTGGTCCTGTGCTGCAACTACTGCATCAGAGTCTCCGATCACCATAGATCCCTCCATGCGATAGAGGTTATTGTCCAACCTCTTGCCTCTCATCACAACCATAGCTCCATTGGAGATGTTCAGTACTCCGCTTCTAGCCCTACTGCTGAAGCTGTATCCACTGCACTCCAAGTAGCCTAGTGACACCAGATTCTTTTCCAGCTCCAGGACGTGCTTTACATTTGTCAATGTCCTCACAATCCTATCAAACATCCTCACCCTGACTGTCCCTATCCCAGCCACCTTGCAAGGATGATTGTCGCCTAGAGTCACTGATCCCTCATCTGTCTTGGTGTATGTCGCAAACCAAGATCTGTGTGGTGTGTAGTGATGTGAGCAATATAAAATCAAGAAGTGTAGAATATACCTTGATGGTACCTTGCTGAAAATTTTCAGCACTTGGGATCTTCAACTTCTCATGCTTGGAACTGCTTCCTCACCATTGTGGATCTAATACCAACTATTGAAGCATGATCCCGGCTCCTCCCACGGACCTTGGGTGTAGCAGAACCAGCAACAAATAAATTTGGAGACTTCTGGACTCGATCAAAGGACCTTGATGAAATCAGCCTGGTTGCTATCTTCTTCGTCAGCCTTTCGTTCCAGATGAAGAACGCCTCTGAAATCAAGTCTAAAAAATCTAAGACCTGGTATCCAACTAGACCAGGCCTGGACCGAGGTATTTCAATTTGTAGATCTCAAATTGGGATATTCTAGATAGGGAAGAAGGTAGATGGAGACAGACCTTGCAGATCTGTCCTACTGCAGCCTTTCCTGTAGATCTGTTGATGGAGATCTCACCCGTGCCTCAAATGACCTCAGATCAACTCCAGATCTGAGAGGAACTTGTACAAACCTCTTTGCAAGAGATTCCAAGTTCAGGACCTGATGTTTGGGTGGCTGCAAGAGAGGGAGAGACACAAGGGTTGGCGGCACAAAGGGGGAGCCTAGCACCTCCCCTTGCTTTTCCTGCCTTTTTGGGACCTGGCGGCAAGAAACCCTAGGGTTTCTTGCTCCTGGGGCATGGAGAATAACTGGAGAGAGAGGGAGAAGAGAGAGAGAGACCTGGGAGAAAGAGTTTTCATATTCCTTGGCTTAATCAAAGCTATACAGTAAATGTATATATAAACACAGGGTTAAGTGACTCAAACCCAAAACTCCCTTGACCAACTCTATGGGAGATTAGGTTAACCCAAGTCCATGTACACCCATGACTCGACCTAATCTCACCTATCCTGGGACCAGACCTGGCCCATAAAGAGTTGGTCCCTTGAGGCCCACATAACCTAGACCTCAAGAACCCGAAAGACCCACAGCCTTTCAACCTAGGGCCCAACTAGCCCTAGAGCCTCCATGAAGCCCTCATGAATGATGTACCTTGGCCTTAGCCTTGGTCTCCTGGGTCTTGGGCACACCACCTGGATCACAACATACAAGAGTAGGAACACCCTAGAACCATCCTCAAGAGATTGAACATAAACACAGGGATCAAACTCGCACCTGAAAAGTCCAATGCTGCGCACATAGGAGTCGAACCGCTTGTACCATTGCCTCGGCGACTGCTTCAGCCCGTACAGCGACTTCTGCAACAAACAAACCTTTCCCTCTGATCCTGGATCCCTGAAATCGGGTGGCTGCTCCATGTAAATCCTCTCCTTCAAATGTCCATGGAAAAACGCCGTCTTGACATCCATCTGCTCCAGCTCTAAATCCTGAGCTGCTACAATGCTCAGCAACACTCTGATGGAAGTATGTCTGACGATGGGAGAGAAGACCTCGCTGAAGTCGATGCCTTCCTTCTGGGAGTATCCCTTGGCCACTAACCTTGCCTTGAATCTGATACCTCCATGCTCTGAAGGCCCTTCCTTGCAACTGTAGACCCATTTGCAACCAATGGGCCTCTTCCCCTATGGCAACTGCACCAATCGCCACATCTGGTTCTGGTGGAGAGACTGCATTTCCTCGGATATCGACTGGACTAACCGCTCTCTGTCCTGACTTTCAATAGCCTCCTGATACGTATATGGGTCTCCATTCACTGTCACTAAGGCATATGACAGCATCTTTTTGAAGCCATATCGGTCCGGCTGCCTGATGGTCCTCTTGGGCTTGTGTAGGGCAACACCGATACCAGTCCTCGATCCAGCTTGCTCTTGCTGGACCTCTCCACCTCGATCATCTATTCGAGTCCTCTCCACCTGTGGAGACACCTTAGGTAGGTTCTCCACCTGAATGTCATGTCCTCCCATAGTACCTGCAAGAGGCAAAATCAAAGAGGTAAGCTGTCCAGCAGCGCCCTGCTGGACCTCCTCCTGCTCCTGCTGCTCCTCCATGCCTGCTCACCTCCGTAGGACTGACTCCTCATCAAAAGTCACATCCTGACTAATGATGACCTTCTTTTTCAAGGGATCCCACAGCCTGTATCCCTTAACTCCTCACGGATAGCCTAGAAACACCATCTTGTGTGATCTGGCATCTATCTTGCTCCGCTCACCAGCTCCAATGTGCACATAGGCCATGCATCCAAATACACGTAGATGGCCCAGCCCAACTGTCCTCCCAGACCACACCTCCTCTGGAAGCCTACCATCCAACCTGGTGTGAGGTGACTGATTGACCAAGTAACCCGCTGTATCAACTGTGTCAACCCAGAACGCCTTTGGAAGCCCTGCCTGCAGCCTCATGCATTGTGCCTTTTTCAGAAGTGTTCTGTTCATCCTCTCGGCCACCCCATTCTGCTGTGGAGTCTCCTTAACTGAGAAGTGTCTCCTGATCCCACACTCCTCACAGTAATCCTGGACCTCTCTGCTGGTGTACTCCCCACCATTGTCTGACCTCAGACACTTCACGCTCCTCCTCTGCTCCTTCTCCACCTCAGCTCTCCAGATTTTGAACTTGGTGAAGACCTCAGACTTCTCTCTCATGAAGTAAATCCAGAGTTTTCTTGAGAAATCATCAATCAGGGTCATGAAGTATCTGGCCCCATTCCTACCTGAAACTGGGGCTGGTCCCCACACATCCATGTGTACTAACTCCAGAGGGGCTGCGCTGTGGGTTGTACTGATGTTGAACTGAACTCTCCTTTGCTTTCCCATCTGGCAAGGCTCACAGATCTCCCCTGTCGCACCATCCTCCAGATAAGAGATGAGTCCTCTCCTGCTCAACTCCCTCAGCCCCTTGTCACCCATGTGGCCTAGACGGTAGTGCCACATCCTGTAAGCCCCTGCTGGTCCTGTGCTGCAGCTGCTGCATCAGACTCTCCGATCACTACAGATCCCTCCATGTGATAGAGGTTATTGTCCAACCTCCTACCTCTCATCACTACCATAGCTCCATTGGAGATGTTCAGAACTCTGCTTCTAGCTCTACTGCTGAAGCTGTATCCACTGCGCTCCAAGTAGCCTAGTGACATCAGATTCTTTTCCAGCTCCGGGACGTGCTTTACATTTATCAATGTCCTCATAATCCTATCAAACATCCTCACCTTGACTGTCCCTATCCCAGCCACCTTGCAAGGATGATTGTCGCCTAGAGTCACTGATCCCTCATCTGTCTTGGTGTATGTCGCAAACCAAGACCTGTGTGGTGTGTAGTGATGTGAGCACGCAGAGTCTAGTGTCCACTCCTCTATGTAATGCCTGTGACCATCTGATACCACAAGTAGATCATCCTCCATCTGCTGCCCAGCAACTGCACTCACTAATTCTGAGCCACTTCTTTCTCCCTTCTTGCTCTTCCATAGTGGACATTCTCGCTTGAAGTGCCCGAACTCGTTGCACTTGAAGCATTTCATCTCTTTCTTTCCCTTCTTGGACTTGGACCGCCCCCTGGACTTGCTTCTACCTCTGCCTCTACCTGTCCTCTCTCCTACTGCCAAACCCTCCTAGGGAGCCCGATCTCTGGTCAACTTTTCCCTTTGCTCATTAGACCTCAGCACTGAGATCATGTTCTTATATTCTAGAGTTTTCTTGCCGTAGAGCAGTGTAGTCACCAAAGAGTCATATGATCCTGGCAGCGAACACAAAAGCAACAGAGACTTGTCCTCCTCATCCAGCTTCACCCCGATATTCATCAACTCCGTGCACAACTGGTCGAACCTCTGAATGTGGCCAATCACATCTGATCCCTCCTGCATCCGAAGACTATACAACCTCTTCTTTAGCATTAGCTTGTTGCACATATTCTTCCCCATATATATGGTGTGCAACTTCGACCAAAGGCCCTTCGGGGTCTTTTCTTCCAGCACCGAATACAACGCCGCATCCGCCAAACATCCTTTGATCACTGAGCATGCTTTCTTCTCCAATAATGCCCACTGTCTATCTGTCATTCCCTCAGGCTTCTCATCCAAAGCCGGATCCAGATCTGCTTGCACCAGAAAATCCTCCACCCAGATTTTTCACATGAAAAAATTTTTATTGCCATCAAACTTTTCGAAATCGACCTTCATATTGCTGCCCATGACTGGATCCAAGCCAAACAAGCAATATAAAATCAAGAAGTGTAGAATATACCTTGATGGTACCTTGCTGAAAATTTTCAGCACTTGGGATCCTCAACTTCTCGTGCTTGGAACCGCTTCCTCACCACCGTGGCTCTGATACCAACTATTGGAGCATGATCCCGGCTCCTCCCACGGGTCTTGGGTGTAGCAAAATCAGCAACGAATAAATCTGGAGACTTCTGGACTCGATCAAAGGTCCTTGACGAAATCAGCCTGGTTGCTATCTTCTACGTCAGCCTTTCGTTCCAGATGAAGAACACCTCTGAAATCATGTCTAAAAAATCCAAGATCTGGTACCCAACCAGATCAGGCCTGGATTGAGGTCTTTAGATTTATAGATCTCAAATTGGGATAATCTAGATAGGGAAGAAGGTAGATGGAGACAGACTTTGCAGATCTATCCTACTGCAGCCATTCCTATAGATCTGTTGATGGAGATCTCACCCGTGCCTCAAACGACCTCAGATCAACTCCAGATCTGAGAGAAACTTATACCAACCTCTTCGTAAGAGATTCCAGGTCCAGGACCTGATGTTTGGGTGGCTCCAAGAGAGGGAGAGACACAAGGGTTGGCGGCACAAAGGGGGAACCTAGCACCTCCCCTTGCTTTTCCTGCCTTTTTGGGACCTGGCGGAAAGAAACCCTAGGGTTTCTTGCTCCTGGGGCATGGAGAATAATTGGAGAGAGAGGGAGAAGAGAGAGAGAGATCTGGGAGAAAGAGTTTTCATATTCTTTGGCTTAATCAAACCTATACAGTGCATGTATATATAAACACAGGGTTAAGTGACTCAAACCCAAAACTCCCTTGACCAACTCTATGGGAGATTAGGTTAACCATGTCCATGTACACCCATGACTCGACTAAATCTCACCTATCCTGGACCCAGACCTGGCCCATAAAGAGTTGGTCTCTTGAGGCCCACATAACCTAAATCTTAAGAACCTGAAAGGCCCACAGCCTTTCAACCTAGGGCCCAACTAGCCCTAGAGCCTCCATGAAGCCCTCATGAATGATGGACCTTGGCCTTAACCTTGGTCTCCTGGGTCTTGGGCACACCACTTGGATCACAACATACAAGAGTAGGAACACCCTAAAACCATCCTTAAGAGATTGAACATAAACACAGGGATCAAACTCGCACCTGGAAAGTCCAATGCTGCGCACATAGGAGTCGAACCGCTTGTACCATTACCTCGATGACTGCTTCAGCCCGTACAATGACTTCTGCAACAAACAAACCTTTCCCTCTGATCCTGGATCCCTGAAACTGGGTGGCTGCTCCATGTAAATCCTCTCCTCCAAATTCCCATGGAGGAACGCCGTTTTGACATCCATCTTCTCCAGCTCTAAATCCTGAGCTGCTACAATGCTCAGCAACACTTTGATGGAAGTATGTCTGACGATGGGAGAGAAGACCTCGCTGAAGTCGATGCCTTCCTTCTGAGAGTATCCCTTGGCCACTAACCTCACCTTGAATCTGATACCTCCATACTCTGAAGGCCCTTCCTTGCAACTGTAGACCCATTTGCAACCAATGGGCCTCTTCCCCTATGGCAACTGCACCAATCGCCACGTCTGGTTCTGGTGGAGAGACTGCATCTCCTCGGATATCGTCTGGACCCACCGCTCTCTGTCTTGACTTTTAATAGCCTCCTGATACATATATGGGTCTCCAATCACTATCACCAGGGCATATGACAACGTCTCCTCAAAGCCATATCGGTCCGGTTGCCTGATGGTTCTCTTGGGCTTGTGTAGGGCAACATCGATATCAGTCCTCGATCCAGCTCGCTCCTGCTGGACCTCTCCACCTCGATCATCCATCCGAGTCCTCTCCACCTGTGGAGACACCTTAGGTAGGTTCTCCACCTGAATATCATGTCCTCCCATAGTACCTGCAAGAGGCAAAATCAAAGAGGTAAGCTGACCAGCAGTGCCCTGCTGGACCTCCTCCTGCTCCTGCTGCTCCTCCATGCCTGCTCGCCTTCGTAGGACTGAATCCTCATCAAAAGTCACATCCTGACTAATAATGACCTTCTTTTTCAAGGGATCCCACAGCCTGTATCCCTTAACTCCTCACGGATAGCCTAGAAACACCATCTTGTGTGATCTGGCGTCTAGCTTGCTCTGCTCACCAGCTCCAATGTGCACATAGGCCGTGCACCCAAATACCCGTAGATGGCCCAGCCCAACTATCCTCCCTGACCACACCTCCTCTGGAAGCCTGCCGTCCAACCTGATGTGAGGTGACTGATTGACCAAGTAACCCGCTGCATCAACTGTGTCAACCCAGAACGCCTTTGGAAGCCCTGCCTGCAGCCTCATGCATTGTGCCTTTTTCAGAAGTGTTCTGTTCATCCTCTCGGCCATCCCATTCTGCTGTGGAGTCTCCTTAACTGAGAAGTGTCTCCTGATCTCACACTTCTCACAGTAATCCTGGAACTCTCTGCTGGTGTACTCCCCACCATTGTCTGACCTCAGATACTTTACGCTCCTCCCCTACTCCTTCTCCACCTCAGCTCTCCAGATTTTGAACTTGGTGAAGACCTCAGACTTCTCTCTCATGAAGTAAATCCAGAGTTTTCTTGAGAAATTATCAATCAGGGTCATGAAGTATTTGGCCCCATTCCTAGCTGAAACTGGGGCTCGTCCCCACACATCCATGTGTACTAACTCCAGAGGGGCTGCACTGCGGGTTGTACTGATGTTGAACAGAACTCTCCTCTGCTTTCCCATCTGGCAAGGCTCACAGATCCCCTATCACACCATCCTCCAGATCAGAGATGAGTCCTCTCCTGCTCAACTCCCTCAGCCCCTTGACACCCATGTGGCCTAGACGGTAGTGCCACATCCTGTAAGCCCCCTGCTGGTCCTGTGCTGCAGCTGCTGCATCAGACTCTCCGATCACCACAGATCCCTCCATGCGATTGAGGTTATTGTCCAACCTCCTACCTCTCATCACTACCATAGCTTCATTAGAGATGTTCAGTTCTCCGCTTCTAGCCCTACTGCTGAAGCTGTATCCACTGCGCTCCAAGTAGCCTAGTGACACCAGATTCTTTTCCAGCTTCGGGATGTACTTTATATTTATCAATATCCTCACAATCCTATCAAACATCCTCACCCTGATTGTCCCTATCCCAGCCACCTTGCAAGGATGATTGTCGCCTAGAGTCACTGATCCCTCATCTGTCTTGGTGTATGTCGCAAACCAAGACCTGTGTGGTGTGTAGTGATGTGAGCATGCAGAGTCTAGTGTCCACTCCTCTATGTAATGCCTGTGACCATCTGATACCACAAGTAGATCATCCTCCACCTGCTACCCAGCAACTGCACTCACTGATTCTGAGCCACTTCTTTCTCCCTTCTTGCTCTTCCATAGTGGATATTCTCGCTTGAAGTGCTCGAACTCGTTGCACTTGAAGCATTTCATCTCTTTCTTTCCCTTCCTGGACTTGGACCGCCCCCTGGACTTGCTTCTGCCTCTGCCTCTACCTATCCTCTCCCCTACTGCCAAACCCTCCTGGGGAGCCTGATCTCTGGTCAACTTTTTCCTTTGCTCATTAGACCTCAGCATCGAGACCATGTCCTCATATTCCAGAGTTTTCTTGCCGTAGAGCAGTATGGTCACCAAAGAGTCATATGATCCTGGCAGCGAACACAAAAGCAACAGGGACTTGTCTTCCTCATCCAGCTTCACCCCGATATTCATCAACTCCATGCACAACTGGTCGAACCTCTGAATGTGGCCAATCACATCAGATCTCTCCTGCATTCGAAGACTATACAACCTCTTCTTCAGCATTAGCTTGTTGCACATATTCTTCCCCATATATATGGTGTGCAACTTCGACCAAAGGCCCTTCGGGGTCTTTTCTTCCAACACCGAATACAACGCCGCATCCGCCAAATATTCTCTGATCACCGAGCATGCTTTCTTCTCCAACGATGCCCACTGTCTATCTGTCATTCCCTTAGGCTTCTCATCCAAAGCCTGATCCAGATCTACTTGCACCAGAAGATCCTCCACCCGAATTTTCCATATGGAAAAATTTTCTTTGCCATCAAACTTCTCAAAATCAACCTTCATATTGCTGCCCATGACTGGAACCAAGCCAAACAAGCAATATAAAATCAAAAAGTGTAGAATATACCTTGATGGTACCTTGCTGAAAATTTTCAGCACTTGGGATCTTCAACTTCTCACGCTTGGAACCGCTTCCTCACCAATGTGGCTCTGATACCAACTATTGGAGCATGATCCCGGCTCCTCCCATAGACCTTGGGTGTAGCAAAACCAGCAACGAATAAATTTGGAGACTTCTGGACTCGATCAAAGGCCCTTGACAAAATCAGCCTGGTTGCTATCTTTTTCGTCAGCCTTTCGTTCCAGATGAAGAACGCCTCTGAAATCACCTCTAAAAAATCCAAGATCTGGTATCCAACTGAATCAGGCCTGAATCGAGGTCTTCCAATTCATAGATCTCAAATTGGGATATTGTAGATAGGAAAGAAGGTAGATGGAGACAGATCTTGCAGATCTGTCCTGCGGCAGCCTTTCCTGTAGATCTGTTGATAGAGATCTCACCCGTGCCTCAAACGACCTCAGATCAACTCCAGATCTGAGAGAAACTTATACCAACCTCTTCTCAAGGGATTTCAGATCCTAGACCTGATGTTTGGGTGGCTGCAAGAGAGGGAGAGACACAAGGGTTGGCGGCACAAAGGGGGAGCCTAGCGCCTCCCTTTGCTTTTCCTGCCTTTTTGGGACCTGGCGGCAAGAAACCCTAGGGTTTCTTGCTTTTGTGGTGTGGAGAATAATTGGAGAGAGAGGGAGAAGAGAGAGAGAGACCTGGAAGAAAGAGTTTTCATATTCCTTGGCTTAATCAAACATATACAGTGCATGTATATATCAACACAGGGTCAAGTGACTCAAACCCAAAACTCTCTTGACCAACTCTATGGGAGATTTGGTTAACCTAAGTCCATGTACACCCATGACTCGACCTAATCTCACCTATCCTGGGCCCAGACCTGGCCCATAAAGAATTGGTCCCTTGAGGCCCACATAACCTAGACCTCAAGAACCTGAAAGGCCCACAGCCTTTCAACCTAGGGCCCAACTAGCCCTAGAGCCTCCATGAAGCCCTCATGAATGATGGACCTTGGCCTTAGCCTTGGTCCCTTGGGCCTTGGGTACACCACCTGGATCACAACAGTTTGATCATGGGATATCGTGATATGATCTATAAACAAAATATTTTTTTTAAAAAAATTTAGAATTATGTGGATTTACTGGAATGCATATAAGGTAAGTAATGCTTCATTTTTTTTAGATTTATCGATAAATTATAATATATTTTTTTGACATGATTTATGGAATGATACATGAATTAGATGAATGATATTTTATTATAAAAAATATCTTATTTTGATATGTTATAATGGAGCATGATTGAACATATTGATTTCATTATGCATTATATTGATTGATTTTGATGTTGTGATCCAGGTGGTGTGCCCAAGGCCCAGGGGACCAAGGCTAAGGCTAAGGTCCATCATTCATGAGGGCTTCATGGAGGCTCTAGGGCTAGTTGGGCCCTAGGTTGAAAGGTTGTGGGCCTTTCGAGTTCTTGAGGTCTAGGTTATGTGGGCCTCAAGGGACCAACTCTTTATGGGCCAGTTCTGGGCCCAGGATAGGTGAGATTAGGTCGAGTCATAGGTGTACATGGGCTTGGGTTAACCTAATCTCTCATAGAGTTGGTCAAGGGAGTTTTGGGTTTGGGTCCCTTAACCCTGTGCTTATATATACATGCATTGTATAGGTTTGATTAAGCCAAGGAATACGAAAACCCTTTCTCCCAAGTCTCTCTCTCTCTCTTCCTCTCAATTCAGCTATTCTCCATGCCCCAGGAGCAAGAAACCCTAGGGTTTCTTGCCGCCAGGTCCATAGAAGGCAGGAAAAGCAGGGGAGGCACTAGGGTTTTGAGCCCCTCCCCCTTTGTGCCGCCAACCATATTGCCTCTCCCTCTCTTGCTGCTACCCAAACATTAGGTCCAGGATGTGAAATCTCTTGCTATGAGGTTGGTACAAGTTTCTCTCAGATCTGGAGTTGATCTGAGGTCGTTTGAGGCACGGGTGAGATCTCCATCAAAAAATCTACAGGAAAGGCTACAGTAGGATAGATCTACAAGATCTGGTTCTATCTATCTTCTTCCCTATCTAGAATATCCTGATTCAAGATCTATAAATTGAGAAACCTTGGTCCAGGCCTGATCTAGTTGGGTACCAGATCTTGGATTTTTTAGAGGTGATCTTAGAGGCGTTCTTCATCTAGAACGAAAGGCTGACGAAGAAGACAGCAACCAGGCTGATTTCGTCAAGGGCCTTCGATCGAGTCCAGAAGTCTCCAGATTTGTTCGTTGCTGGTTCTGCTACACTCAAGGTCCATGGGAGGAGCTAGGATTGTGCTCCAATAGTTGGTATCAGAGCCACGATGGTGAGGAAGCGGTTCCAAGCATGAGAAGTTGAAGATCCCAAGTGCTGAAAATTTTCAGCAAGGTACCATCAAGGTATATTCTACACTTCTTGATTTTATATTGCTTGTTTGGCTTGGATCCAATCATGGGTAGCAATATGAAGGTCGATTTCGAGAAGTTTGATGGCAAGAGAAATTTTTTCATGTGGAAAATCCGAGTGGAGGATCTTCTGGTGCAAGCAGATCTGGATCAAGCTTTGGATGAGAAGTCTGAGGGAATGACAGATAGACAATGGGCATCGTTGGAGAAGAAAGCATGCTCGGTGATCAGAGGATGTTTGGCAGATGTGGCGTTGTATTCTATGCTAGAAGAAAAGACCCCAAAGGGCCTTTGGTCGAAGTTGCACACCATATATATGGGGAAGAATAAGTGCAACAAGCTAATGCTAAAGAAGAGATTGTATAGTCTTTGGATGTAGGAGGGATCTGATGTGATTGGCCACATTCAGAGGTTCGACCAGTTGTGCACGGAGTTGATGAATATCGGGGTGAAGCTGGATGAGGAGGACAAGTCCCTGTTGCTTTTGTGTTCGCTGCCAGGATCATATGACTCTTTGGTGACTACACTGCTCTACGGCAAGGAAACTCTGGAATATGAGGACATGGTCTCGGTGCTGAGGTCTAATGAGCAAAGGGAAAAGTTGACCAGAGATCGGGCTCCCCAGGAGGGTTTGGCAGTAGGAGAGAGGACAGGTAGAGGCAGAGGCAGAAGCAAGTCCAGGGGGCGGTCCAAGTCCAGGAAGGGAAAGAAAGAGATGAAATGCTTCAAGTGCAACGAGTTCAGGCACTTCAAGCGAGAATGTCCACTATGGAAGAGCAAGAAGGGAGAAAGAAGTGGCTCAGAATCAGTGAGTGCAGTTGCTGGACAGCAGGTGGAGGATGATCTCCTTGTGGTATCAGATGGTCACAGGCATTACACAGAGGAGTGGACACTAGACTCTGTGTGCACACATCACTACACACCACACAGGTCTTGGTTTGCGACATACACCAAGACAGATGAGGGATCAGTGACTCTAGGCGACAATCATCTTTGCAAGATGGCTGGGATAGGGACAGTCAGGGTGAGGATGTTTGATGGGATTGTGAGGATATTGACAAATGTAAAGCACATCTCGAAGCTGGAAAAGAATTTGGTGTCACTAGGCTACTTGGAGCGCAATGGATACAGCTTCAGTAGTATGGCTAGAAGCGGAGTATTAAACATCTTCAATGGAGCTCTGGTGGTGATAAGAGATAGGAGGTTGGACAATAATCTCTATCGCATAGAGGGATCTGTGGTAACCGGAGAGTCTGATGTAGCAGTTGCAGCACAGGACCAGCAGGGGGCTTACAGGATGTGGCACTACCACTTAGGCCACATGGGTGACAAGGGGTTGAGGGAGTTGAGCAAGAGAGGACTCATCTCTGATCTGGAGGATGGTGCTACAGGGGAGATCTGTGAGCCTTGCCAAATGGGAAAGCAGAGGAGAGTTCAGTTCAACATTAGTACAACCCGCAGTGCAGCCCCTCTGGAGTTAGTACACACAGATGTGTGGGGACCAGCCCCAGTTTCAGCTAGGAATGGGGCCAAATACTTCATGACCCTGATTGATGATTTCTCAAGGAAACTCTGGATTTACTTCATGAGAGAGAAGTCTGAGATCTTCACCAAGTTCAAAATCTGGAGAGCTGAGGTGGAGAAGGAGCAGGGGAGGAGCGTGAAGTGTCTGAGATCAGACAATGGTGGGGAGTACACCAGCAGAGAGTTTCAGGACTACTGTGAGGAGTGTGGGATCAGGAGATACTTCTCAGTTAAGGGGACTCCACAGCAGAATGGGGTGACCAAGAGGATGAATAGAACACTTTTGAAAAAGGCACGATGCATGAGGCTGCAAGCAGAGCTTCCAAAAGCGTTCTGGGTTGACACAGTTGACGCAGTAGGTTACTTGGTCAATCGATCACCTCACACCAGGTTGGATGGTAGGCTTTCAGAGGAGGTGTGGTCTGGGAGGACAGTTGGGCTGGGCCATCTATGAGTATTTGGGTGCACGGCCTTTATGCACATTGGAGCTGGTGAGCGGAGCAAGCTAGACGCCAGATCATGCAAGACGGTGTTTCTAGGCTATCCATGAGGAGTTAAGGGATACAGGCTATGGGATCCCTTAGAAAAGAAGGTCATCATTAGTCAGGATGTAACTTTTGATGAGGAGTCAGTCCTACGGAGGTGAGCAGGCATGGAGGAGCAGCAGGAGCAGGAGGAGGTCCAGCAGGGCACTGCTGGATAGCTTACCTCTTTGATTTTGCCTCTTGCAGGTACTACGGGAGGACATGACATTCAGATGGAGAACCTACCTAGGGTGTCTCCATAGGTGGAGAGGACTCGGATGGATGATCGAGGCAGAGAGGTTCAGCAGGAGCGAGCTGGACCGAGGACTGATATCGGTGTTGCCCTACACAAGCCCAAGAGGACCATCAGGCAATCAGACCGATATGGCTTCGAGGAGATGCTGTCATATACCCTGGTGACAGTGAATGGAGACCCATATACATATCAGGAGGCTATTGAGAGTTAGGACAGAGAGCGGTGGGTCCAGACGATGTCTGAGGAGATGCAGTCTCTCCACCAGAACCAGACGTGGCGATTAGTGCAGTTGCCACAGGGGAAGAGGCCCATTGGCTGCAAATGGGTCTATAGTCGCAAGGAAGGGTCTTTAGAGAAGGGAGGTATCAGATTCAAGGTGAGGTTAGTGGCCAAGGGATACTCCTAGATGGAAGGCATCGACTTCAGTGAGATCTTCTCTCCCGTCGTCAGACATACTTCTATCAGAGTGTTGCTGAGCATTGTAGCAGCTCAGGATTTAGAGCTAGAGCAGATGGATGTCAAGACGATGTTCCTCCATGGGCATTTGGAGGAGAGGATTTACATGGAGTAGCCATCCGATTTTAGGGATCCAGGATCAGAGGGAAAGGTTTGTTTGTTGCAGAAGTCACTATATGGGCTGAAGCAGTCTCCGAGGTAATGGTACAAGCGGTTCGACTCCTATGTGCACAGCATTGGACTTTCCAGGTGCGAGTTTGATCCCTTTGTTTATGTTCAGTCTCTTGAGGATGGTTCTAGGGTGTTCCTACTCTTGTATGTGGTTGACATGCTTATAGCATGCAAGAGTAGGAAGATTGTGCAGGATCTGAAGGCATCCTTATCTCGGGAGTTTGAGATGATGGATTTGGGCCCTGCAAGGAAGATCCTAGGCATGTAGATTTTCAAAGATCGAGCCCGGAGGGTGCTGCACCTATCTCAAGGGGGCTACATATAGAAGGTCTTAGAGAGGTTCCGGATGAAGGGAGCAAAACCGGTGGAGCTGCCACTTGCCGGTCACTTTAGACTCTCGAAGATCATGACGCCACAGACTGAGGTGGAGGCTCAGGAGATGAAGACGGTTTCTTATGTTTCAGGAGTTGGGAGCTTGATGTATGCGATGGTCTATTATAGGCCAGACATCGCTCATGCAGTGAGTCAGGTTAGCAGGTTCATGGCATAGCCTGGCAGGGAGCATTAGAGAGCTATGAAGTGGATATTCAGATACCTGACGGGTTCAGTTGGAGTTGGCATCTGCTACGGACAGCGAGGAGGTGCAGTGGGATACTCTGACATGTCCAGGGAGGCTCAGGGGCTGATTGGCGGTTATGTAGATGCAGACTTCGGTGGAGATGTGGATACCCAGAGGTCTACAATAGGCTTCATCTTTAGCCTGTATGGAGGTCCTATTTCTTGGAGATCGAGTCTGCAGCCTATCACGGCCCTATCCACTACAGAGGCGAAATACATCGGGCTAACAGAAGCAGCTAAGGAGGCAATTTGGCTGAAGAGTTTGTTGACGGAGATGGGCCTTACTCAGGAGGCCATTAGAGTGCACTGTGACAGCCAGAGTGCACTTCTATTAGCACATAACTCAGTCTATCATGCAAGGACAAAGTACATCAACATTCAGTATCATCGGATCAGGGAGCTTGTGGAGGATGGCGAGGTGGAGCTGGTAAAGGTACACACCAAGGAGAACCCAGCTGATGCACTTACGAAGGTACTTCCACGGGATAGCTTTTAGAGATGTATTGAGCTGATTCGACTGATGGACAGAGTGGAGCTGGTTGAGGCCTTGGGACATCAAGGTGGAGATTGTTGTGATCCAGGTGGTGTGCCCAAGGCCCAGGGGACCAAGGCTAAGACCAAGGTCCATCATTCATGAGGGCTTCATGGAGGCTCTAAGGCTAGTTGGGCCCTAGATTGAAAGGCTGTGGGCCTTTCGGGTTCTTGAGGTCTAGGTTATATGGGCCTCAAGGGACCAACTCTTTATGGGTCAGGTCTGGGCCCAGGATAGGTGAGATTAGGTCGAGTCATGGGTGTACATGGGCTTGGGTTAACCTAATCTCCCATAGAGTTGGTCAAGGGAGTTTTGGGTTTGGGTCACTTGACCCTGTGTTTATATATACATGCACTGTATAGGTTTGATTAAGCCAAGGAATACGAAAACCCTTGCTCCCAAGTCTCTCTCTCTCTTCTCCCTCTCTCTTCAGCTATTCTCTATGCCCCAGGAGCAAGAAACCCTAGGGTTTCTTGCCACCAAGTCCATAGAAGGTAGGAAAAGCAGGGGAGGCGCTAGGGTTTTGAGCCCCTCCCCCTTTGTGCCGCCAACCATATTGCCTCTCTCTCTCTTGTAGCCATCCAAACATCAGGTCCAGGACTTGGAATCTCTTGCTATGAGGTTGGTACAAGTTTCTCTTAGATCTAGAGTTGATCTGAGGTCGTTTGAGGTACGGGTGAGATCTCCATCAACAGATCTACAGGAAAGGCTGCAGCAGGATAGATCTGCAAGGTCTGGTTCTATCTGCCTTCTTTCCTATCTAGAATATCTTAATTTGAGATCTATGAATTAAAAAACCTCGGTCCAGGCCTGATCTGGTTGGATACTAGATCTTGGATTTTTTAGAGGTGATCTTAGAGGTGTTCTTCATCTGGAACGAAAGGCTGACAAAGAAGATAGCAACCAGACTGATTTCGTCAAGGGCCTTCGTTCGAGTCCAGAAGTCTCCAGATTTGTTTGTTGCTGGTTCCACTACACCCAAGGTTAGTGGGAGGAGCCGGGATCATGCTCCAACATTTGATACCATATGATTATATATTTTTTTATCAAATTAGAATAAGAAATATGATTTATGAATAATTTTGATATAAAAATAATATGAATTAACAACCTGACTATGTAAAGGACCCAACCAATGGGGATATATACATTGGCAATTGATTTGTCCTGAGGGTTTATATCATTAATAAGACTAGTGACATGTTGCTAGTGAGACCAGCAATAAATCATCAGCGAAACCAGCAGTTTTGAAGGACTTTGCTGCCAGATGATTCACAGCTCATCGCAAAATGATACACGGTGTTATAACCCTACCACAGAAAAAATATGATCATAGTTCATGGTTGATGAAAAGAATTTGAGAATGAAAGAAATTAAAATCTCGAAAAAAACTTGAATTTTTAAAAAAAATAAAATTTGCATGAATTGTATTGCATAATTGAAATTGATTTCAAATTGATAAACTCTACATGCTTATTTTCTATAAATAATTATTTACTTTAGTACCTGATAAAATCTATTTAAAGTGATCATTGCTTACTGAGCTATCTAGCTCATTATCTCTTATTTTATTATTTTTATAGATATTAAAAAATTAAGATGATACAAGATATGAATGGAAGAGTGATTAGAAGTAGAACTTTCATACTTTTATTTTAGATTGAAAGTCTTATTGAATTTTATGTAAGACTTATTGAATATTATTGAATTTATTGAGATATTAAAGTTAAAATTTAAATTATTATATTTTTAATTTAAATTATTGATTACTTATTTCACTATTATTTTCTGATAGCATGATAAGATGTCTTGCATGCTTGTGGGAAGAGTTTTCTATGAATATGCAGCAGTTGCCATGATCTTCGGCTCGCAATCTTGGGTCAGAGGTGTAATAATTAAAGTGGTATCAGAGTATAAGTAGATAAATTATGAAGCATAGAATCAGATATAGAATGAGTGTAAGTGGATAAATACTAAGATCATTGTGGTGTAGATCTATGATGCTTGTAGTGTGAGAAATCTTTATGATTTTTGATTAAATATTAAGATTATATATGAAAGGACCATAACAGATTATGACATGTAGAGTTTAAAATATGATAGATGATTTATAGATCATGATATGATTAGTTAGATTTTGATCAAAAAAAAGTATAAAAGGATTGACATGAAAATTTTATTGTGCATTATGGTTATTAATTTGATTGTTGATTATTCAAGTAAATCATAAGCTCAAATTTGATGTGAGAATAATACTATGATATTACTCCTAGTTGAAAAGTTGACTATTATTGGTAAGATAAAAATTTGATGATAAAATATTATTCCATGATGGACTAAGAAAGTCTTTTATGATACTTGATTAGAATAGTTATCGAAATTGAACTTGGTATGTGAATCATGTATGAAGTGGCATATTAGGATGAATGCATATTTGAAGATATTGCAAAGAAGTATATTTCTTATTATTGAGCTTGTTAATGAAAGATTATTATCTTTAGATTAAAATAAAAGATCCAATTTATATTTATTCGAGATTATGGGACCCATGTGAATTTATAATTTAAAATTTTGAATTTAGAAATTGATATGGAGTTTTTTTGCTTTTGTTAATGAGATCCCTAATTGAATCTATTATTAAATAGAGATTTGATTTTTTTGAGGCTTGTGTGGTTGTTATGAAAAGATACTTGATAGATATTAAAGATCTTGATGATAGAAATTTTAGAAAAGATAATGATTTGAAATTCTAATATATTCATATTATGTCCTAATTTGGTGAAGCATCGAAAGATTTTCTTATTGATTTTACTTATAGGATTTTTATTTGAAATTATCTAATTAAATTGATATGAGAATTAAGATTTGATTCATACTGATTATACTAGACTTATATGATGGTTTTGAATGTGATATTGGACTCAAAGGTTAATCAAGATTATTGTACACCAGCAAAAGTAAGAATAAAAATTGAAAATTAATCTTTGGTTTCAATTGAAATTTAAAATTTTAGATCTTTTTCATTGATAAGATAAAAAAATAATTTGATCAAAATTTTTTTGTGAACCTAAAAAATTTTGATTGTTAGAACAGAGTGTGCAGTAGAAGCATGGTGATCTGGATTATTTTGAGTAAGTCAAAAATATTGATTCTTTGAGTTAAGAATTATAATAGTCGATATGATTTGTACAAAAAATTTATTGATATAAGAAAGAATAATATTTTTGAAATTTTGAATTATTTTGGATATCCTAATGTGATTTTCAAAAGTAGTGCTTCTATCTACTATGTTTAAAAAATATTTAACATCTTAATTCTAGAATGAGTGGACCCTTGATTTTTGATTTTAAATTTAGAATATTTAAAGAGATTTTTTTTATCCTAGAATTAAATTTTATACTTCTCTATTTATTAGAAAGAATTTGAGATTGTTTATCAAATATTAATTTTAATCTTAGATTTTTATACTCAAATGTTTATCTATAGAGAGTATAGTAAAATTTGTTTTTGATCTTGTGATAAATTGCTCAAATCATGAGTAGTTAAAAATTTTTGGTGAGAAATTTAATATTCTTATCTAGAATTGAGAGACTAATTTTGATGACCAGAAATAGTGGTTTCAATTTTAATTAATATTGGTGATATTGATCTTTTTCCTTTTGAAATGATTTAAAGATGAAGTTGCATAAAAAATTAAAATATCAAAAGTTCGAGGATGAGATTAAAATAGTGAGTCTCCAACCTTTGAAAGCACGAATGAGAGAAAATACTTTTTGAATCTCGACTGATTTGGATATCACCATGTGACTCATATAAGCATGTTATCCTATCTTATGATGGGTTGATTAATTAAGAGCAGTTGATATTTTGATTGAAAAAAAAATAAAATTCTTATTTAGAAAATTAAGATGTTGATTTTCTTCCATTTACAAGAGATGGATTCGATTTCGATCATCTATAAGAAAAATCAAGTCATAAGTTATTGAACTTTATTCTTATAAGAAATGAGATCAAGATTATGAAACTTTAAAGTTCAAAAATGTTTGATGAAAATTTCAGGATAAAATTTTTTTTAGGGGAGAAGAATGTGATATCTCAAACTAGAACTAATCCGACCCAATTTCAAAGAGTAACCCAACTATGCACAGATTTTAAAGCATAAAAAAAAAGAGAAGAAACATCAGGAAGAAGACTCCCGATGGGACTCCTCTTCTCTGATGAAGAGGAGCTTGAGCCAAACTCTAGGGCTTCTCTATAAGAGGAGACCCTCGTTCCCTCCCTTCTGTGAGCATCCACTGCCAAGAAGATGTCGAGATCCCTCTCTCCTGTTATCGAAAGACTCGTGTTCGCCTTCTTCTTCTCTTGAGAAGCTTTCATCGAGTTCACCAAAATCAAGGCTGTTGATCATCGAAAAAAGGGTAAGAACTCTCTCTAATACTTCTTGTCATCTTCCTCAGCCTTTAAATCCCAATGTTCGGCCGGCAATCACTGGATTTCTTTGAAAAAAAGTCCTCTATTTTGGATTATTTTCGCCCCTCTTTTTTTCTGGTTTTCCAACGTCGGTGGTCACCGCCGACCATCGATCTGGATTTCTTGGGCTATGTCGTCACAGCCCCGACAGTCACTGGCCACCACCATGCTAGATGGGGCTTCCGGTTCAAAGAACAAAAAGGGAGACCACGGTCCCCTGTTCTGTTTAAATGAAGGAAGAAGAAGAAGAAGGAAGAAAGAGAAAAAGAAAAAGAAAAGAAAGAAAAAAAAGGAAAAAGAAAAAAAAAAAGAGGAAGAAAGAAAAAAAAAGAAAAAAAAAAGGCTCTCTCTCCTCTATTCTCTATCTTTCCTCTCTTTCTCTCTCTAATTTCTCTCTCAAAATTTTCTCTTTAAAATTTTCTCTCTCTAAAAATTTATCTCTCTCTACATTATTTTTCTCCTAAAACTTCTTACATCTTTGAAAAGATTGATGATAAATTTAAATGATCCTAGTGAAAGATTTTGATTTGTGATCATCGAACAGTATACCAGCACCTATCTTGGTCAGACTAGATACTTTTAGATTTTATCACCCATGATTCTATTGAATTATCCATATGATAATTTTAGCATGATTTGATTAAATTATCTTGATCTAATCGATCAGATTTGTTAAATCATATCGTCTGATTAGTTTAGATTTATCTTTATAGTTTCTCTCTCCTCTGAATTTATCTCTCTATTGGATTCGTGTACTTAATGAAAGATTTTTAGTCCTATCACTTCGAATATGATTTGATCTGATAGTTATACTTTAGACCATCTATGTCCTAATTGAATTTTGACTAGATCAAATTAGATGATCGGACCAATCTGGATGATAGGATATGGGTATCCATCAATTCTTTCTAAATTATTCATATCCTTTCTAATTACTAGAATTGATCCTGTATAGGGTTGAAGATGTTTGATCATGGGATATCACGATATGATCTATGAACAAAGGATTTTGAAAAAGAAAATAGAATTATGTGGATTTATTGAAATACATATAAGATAAGTAATGCTTCACTTTTTCTATATTTATCGATAAATTATAATATATTTTTTTGATATGATTTATGAAATGATGCATGAATTGGATGAATGATATTTTATTATAAAAAATATCTTATTTCGATATGTTATGATGAAGTATGATTGAACATATTAATTTTCTTATGCATTATATTGATTAATTTCGATACCACATGATTATATATTTTCCTATATAATTAGAATAAGAAACTTGATTTATGAAAATTTTGATATAAGAATAATATGAATTGACAATCTGACTATGCAAAAAGACCATGCCATTGAGGGCATATACATTGGTAATTGATCATGTTCTGATGAGAGAAGAAGAAGAAAAGAAGGTCTTCTCTTAAGGTTTCTTTTAGAACCCTTCTTCTCCATAAATCATGAGATTTTTCTATGAGAAAAATCAGATATCATAAGATCTAAAAATTTAAAAAATATCTAGAGAAGAAGGTCTTCTCATGTCCTAGCATAAAGATGTTCTCAGGATATCAATCGTTGATGTAATGAAAGAGAAGATCTGTCTTCTCTTAGGACCCTTTTCTTTTACATATTATTTTTAATTTTAGGAAGATCAAAAGGTTTGACTTCTCCCTTGTTCCTCCTTATATTCTTCATCTCTTGGAATGTCCAAGAGATCTAAAAAATATTTTTTTTAGATTAACCATCCGGAGGGATCCGCAAGAAACTAGCACTTCGAGCGGATCTTCGTTCAATGAACCTCCAATTTTGTTGCAACCTCGTGTGGATCACCTGTAGAGGTCGGATGCATGTGTGGCTCCAAAGGCAACAAAGAAAATCAACCATGAAGTTTTCGACCCACATGAAGGTAAGAGATTTGATCTCTTCTCTTATCTAGATGTGATCTAGGTTTTAGATCTAAAACTATTTTAGATCTAGGGTATTGATTTGATCAATACCAAAGCTTTTATTTTTTGATTTATAAATACAATATGACATGTTGTAGGTCTTAATTGTAAGGTTTAGTAATCTGATCACATGTATTTATATATTAAATTATTTAATTTACATATTCTGTTGTATTATATTTCAAAATTATTTTAAAATTCATGCATAAAATCCTGCACCTTTTCCAACAGCTATGATCTAGTTATTTTCATAACTATTTCATTTTATGGACCTAATAATTTAGAAGATTTGGTTAACATATTTTAAGAGAAGAGAAGAGATTGACCAGCTAATCATAATCCTTCCACTAACTTCACCAAGTTAGATCAATGAAGACTAGATACAAACCAGTCCAAAAGCACCTAAATCAGTCATATTGATTTCCTTAATGACATGGGTTGATTTGAATCACTTAATGATCTAATCAAAATATTATTGGAAAAACAGGCAGTTCAAAGCATGTATATTTTTAAAATTTTTATAGTAAAAGTAGTAGATTAAACTATTTAATCTCTTACACATGCTTTAGATCAGATCTAAATTATCTTTCTAAGGATCTATGATATAAAAATATTATAAAAAAAAAATTGATTTAAAATAAAACACTGCATCGATCATATAGATGTCCTAAATCAGATCTAATACTTAGATCTGATCCATTGAGTTCAGAACCCAATATCTGATCGTCAATCGATAATCACCACTACTGTGCATGTGGTAGGAGGTCCTTCCTGATATCGAGTAGCCGCACAACATGTCTGGCCTCTACAGGTGATCCACTCGAAGCATCGAACGGATCGTCTTTTTTGAGAGTGCTAATCACGATGAAGGATCTAGATGGCTGATGGAGACAGCATTCTTTAGATCAAATAGACACCTCCAAATCAAAAGAGGGAGCTTTTCAAGGAAGAGATGGTGTGGAAGAAGAAAAACAAAATCTTTTTTATTTTTCTCTCTCATAAAATAGAAACTAGAAAACCCTAGAACTCTGACCAACATCTCATGCCCCAAAGAGGATCTTCTTTCTCTTTTTCTCAAGCACAAATGCCCACCCCTCTTTCTTAGATTTCTCACACCCTCTCTAAGGATTTCTTATGCCAAAACTGAAGTGGTTTGGTGCACAAAAAGTCAGCCCTTCTTAAGGTGGCATCCCAAGTAGAGTTTGGATAATTTGGTTCAGCTTCAAATAGTCTTTGATCTTATCATGAATTCAAATCAAATTTGAACTCTTTTTTAAACTAGATTTAATTTACAACTAAAGGACTTAGAAAGGAGGTGAGATTGGTGCAAAAAATATCATGTAAATATTTATTTTATGCATGAGAAGAAGGCTAGTCGGCGGCTAGGTAGAGTCCCATAAAACTTGGACTCTTGATTTAAGCTTGATTTCAAACCAATTCAAAGTCAAACTTGAACAAACTAAATTCTAATCCAAAGAACATTAGAAGGCATCACACACCATCTAGGCACAAAAAATTCTATATGAAAACCAATTTCACGTGTGGAGAAAAGCAGGGCGTAGTGAAAGGTGGTGCATGGGGTGTTCTTGTTCCATTCAAATTTGAGTTTGTATTCATTTCTAATTAGATTCTTGATCCAAAAAAATTAGGTTAGACCTAATTAGATTATCTAATCTAATTAGATGATAAGTGGTCTTGATTAAATCCTAATCAGATTAGAAACTAATCGAGCTCAAATCAGAAATCGAACAGCCTTAGCGATTAGATCATCTCATAACCTATTTGGGTCAAACAAAATTGAATCCAATTCAATTAGATTTAATCTAAACTTTAATGTTCAATCAAATTGAGTTAATTAATAATCTAATAACTAATCAAATTTTTTTAATTTACTAATAATTAGTTAATTAATTTATTATAACTTTTGTACAAGGTTAATCATCAATTGATTTGATGATTAAACTCTAGAATGATTCTCAATCATTAATTAGCCACATGATCAGTTAAATTTTTTTTTTGAGTGTGACCCCATACATTTGAACCAAAGTTGAGAGTATAGAAATAAATTTTAAAACTAATCGATGTAACCAACTAGCAATGAGACCCAACGTCTAGATAGATTGAAAGATTGCAAAGCATCATTCATGAATCTATTGGCATATGGTTACCGTATAATTTATCCCTTTGATCTTAATGCTTAAGATGATCTGGAGTTTTATTGTCAATCCTGGATATGTCAACCACATTATGTTTCAACCTTTCAAATCCATCATATGGATTATCCTGGTCAAGATTTTACTAAATTGAAACACACTGATGCATTAACTCTTATTTATTCAGAGGGGTCAATTCTATCTTGACTCACAGACTGACTTCACAAATACTTAACTATACCTAAAAATCTTTCATCAATGAATTAAAAATTTAGATAGTCTAGCGCCAAAGCACAGTGAGTTGCTTACAAGTAACCATGGTGATCTCAGATCAGAGGGATACTTATACCCATATCTTTTGCAAGCTACTCTTGATAGCAGAGTACTGAGTAGTTGGTCATGTTCAATGAGATGTACTCCTACATCTCACTTATATGTCATACCAGTGTCTCTACACCACTTGGTTGTGAGGACAACCAATGCATATGACACATAATGACCTATACTCAATAGATGCTATCATCCTAGTAATAGCGTATCCTTTGGTCATGAACTAATTTAAAGACTAAATAATATATCCTCCTATATCGATTAAGATAATCTTAAGAACTTCATTAGAACAACTAGAGTTCATTAAGAAGATATACATTACTTTATGATGAAAAAGTTAAATAATAATTTTATTAATTTATCAATTCATATACATTTGTATAGTTTAGCACAACCGTTAACAGGCTGACGATTGGCTTTGGGACACCATTCCCAATAACTCCCACATGGCCTAAAGTCAATCAGTATAGTATCGTATACCCATCTTCTGTTTATGATCTTCAAACTCCTTGATACTGAGGGCTTTAGTAAATGGATTGGTCAAGTTCTCTTTTCCATCGATCTTTTGAAGCTTGACATTATCTCAATCCATAATCTCTCGGACCAGGTGGTAGTGGTGCAGAATGTGTTTGGTGCACTGATGTGACTCGATTCCTTCACTTGAGCAATGATGCCAGTATTGTTGCAGTATAATAAAATAGAGCCATCGAGAGAAGGTGCCATTTTGAGCTCGTCGATGTACTTTCGTAACCACACAGCTTCTTTCGCAGCATCGGATGCTGCAATGTATTCCGCCTCATAAGTAGAGTTGGCCACAGTGTACTGCTTGAAATTTTTCCAACAGATTGCTCCACCGTTTGGGGTATAGATGTAACCCAATATGCTCTTATTGTCATCATGATCTGACTAAAAACTAAAATCTGTAAACTCTATAAGTTTTAAGTTAATTTCACCATAAACAAGCTACTGGTCTTTAGTAGTTCTCAAATACTTAAAGATGATTTTTACAACCTTGCAGTGGTTGTCCCATAGATCAGATTGGTATCTGCTCACTACTCCTAGTGAGTATGCCATATCTAGTCTTGTACATGTCATAGCGTACATGATGGAACCCACTACTAAAGCATATGGAATCCTACTCATATGCTTCCTCTCTTGAGGAGTTGTCAGACAATCTCTCTTTGAGAGAGTAATTTCATGGCCTATCAGGAGATAGTCCTTCTTGAAATTTTTCATACTAAACCATTTCAGTATAGTATCGATGTATATAGACTGAGATAATCCAAGCACCCTTTTAGATCTATCTCAATAGATCTTCATCTCAAGAATATAGGATGCTTCTCCCAAGTCTTTCATGGAGAATTGAGATGACTGCCAGACTTTTATTCTTTGTAATATATGATAAACACTTAATTTAAGTCATTTAAAGCAAAAAATTATATTTAATTTACTTTATTTATTAAGAATTTGATACTTCTTTTTATGTTTACAGGAAAAGTGATCACCGATACAAAGAGTCCGATTCGCAGATCAAAAAGACTCAAATTTGAAGAAAATTAGACTTAAAATAAAATTAAAATAAAAGAAGGATGCATACAGTATTATAGAAAATGAAGATACTATGCAAAGAACCGAAAAAGGATATAGGCATCATTTTAAAGAAACAAAAGTTTCTTTTTGTAAATCAAAAAGGAGCATTTCCTAACAGCTAGCGCGACAGCGCGGGCGCGCAGCAGTGCGGGCGCGGGCGTGCGGCAGAGCGAGCACACGGCAGTGCGGGCGCGGGCGCGCGGCATGGCGGGTTCGCGGAGAGTTGTGCTGGCGGACACAGTGGCGAACAGACCGATGGCAGATGGATCTAAAAATTAAAAGAAAAAAATATAATACTTGGAAATACTTCAAGAGGAAGAATTTGTATTTTCTTTATCTGCTTGTGATCTTTCCATCTCATCCATCCATCTTTTAGTCCTTAGTATTTTCTTTAGTCTCACATCTGAAAACCATGTAAAACTCCTCCCTCCTAACACCTATAAAAAGGCTCTTGTACTCTCATTTGAGGATTATCCTAGAAATCCTTCTAGAGCCTTGCATAGAGGAAGAGAAAGGGACTATTCCATGAGCAGCTAGACTAGCAGTCTCGGGAGTGGAGAAGAAATTTTGTAACGACACAGAATGGGTTTATTGTTCTAAAATTTCTTGTATTTTTTTTATATGCAATAAAGATTATGCTTTTTATTTAAATCGTCATGAGTTCTTTATTTGCTCTCTTTCATATGCTTTTATTTATGCTTTTTTGTTAGATTAATATTAGGAACAACTTTTACTTTCCGGAGACGCACCGTGATCTATGGGTATGGGGTGTGCCGAGGAAAGAAGAGTTGTTTACCTAGTACTTTCCGAAGACGCACCATGATCTATGGGTACGGGGTGTGTCGAAGAAAGATAAGTATTTTTTCTAAGATTAATCGTATCTATTTAATTAAAAAAAAAAGATACAACTCTACTAGTGCAAAATTAATTCAAAACTCCCGAGCTCTTTATTTTTTAATTACATCAATTTTAAGATAATTTATTTTTTAAATCAAAACAATGCTTCTTTCTTTTATTTTGCAATCTCAACTTAGCCCAAGGTCCCTGAGGATACGGTCTCGACTCATCCTACCTACATAGTGAGTAGAGTTATTTTTGGTACTATCATTGACTATGCATCAAATTTTGGCACCATTATCGGGGACCTTGGCACGGTTGAATTAAAAAAAAAAATCACTGACATTTCATAACACTTAACTAAAATAGCGTAACCTCAAATATAAAAATTTCTAACTTGATTGGACACCTTATTTCTTTGCATTGCATCTCCATAATTAACTTTAAGGGTGCAACCCATTAACTAAGATAAGGTGGGGATTTGATCATGCTTCCTTGGCCCACAAATCACTCCCTTGTATTTGTATAACCTAGACCTTAATCTAAAATTAATTAGACATTGACCCCTAAAGATTTCAAGCTCATTAGGACAAGTGACCCTGAGAGTTGAACCAGGTTAGACTTGGTCAGCTAGCTGGTGTCTAGGCAAGTGGTTTGTGGGATGACTGGGCCCGAAGGAAGGTGGTTTTTAATTGATTCCGTTCGCTGACTTGGCCAATTTAATTGGTGTCTAAGGAAAGCAATGGGGGGACTCCCACCAACCTTACACTTATCTGGTCAGTTGGTTGGTCAAGCTCTGACTTGGAGGGCTTGAAGGCTCACTACAGTTAGGAGCTGTCTAGAACTAGGGTAACTTTAGGATAGAGAGTCTACTGCGTGCTAACCTGATTGTAATTAAAATCTAACCACAACTAATTCTTCTATTAGGTTTAGAACTTCTTAGGATCTCTTCTTTAAAACTCTTTTCTCTCTTCTCTTCTCCTCTTAATAAAAAAAAAAATCCTTAACATACTAGGATAGTCCTACATAGACCTTTTAGTTGCATGTTAGGTCGACGATCACTAAAACCCGACTTGCAACCATTAGACGAAGAATTAGAAAAGACTCTTAGGACTATCCGAGTTAGAAACATGACTGCACCTGGTGAGGCTAATCCTCCACGCTCATTGAGAGAATATTTCACTCCATCCTCGTATACCTACTCTCCATGCATTCAAGCACCTCCAGTAGAAGCTACCCAATATGAGATTAAGTCTAGCATTATTCAAATGTTGCCTTCATTCTATGGACTTAGTAACGAGGACCTATACAAACACTTGGATGAATTTCTTGAAATTTGTTCCACAGTAAAAATCCAAAACTTCTCCGATGATGCCCTTAGGTTGAAACTGTTTGCCCCCAGGGTGACTCCGGTTCTTCTTGAAACAGGTCTTCATCGCCGCTACCGTTGCCCTTACTGCCCCCGGGAATCTATCCCATCCTTTTTTCCCTGAGGTTGGGACTTCGGAGGTGGGGCGAAGCAAGGCGGGATGAAAGCTGATAGGCCCGCCACACGCACTGGACACGAAATGGGAAGAGAAGTTTGCAGCTTGAAGCGGCTTCCGACGTATCCTTTCCAAACCGTGTTCTCGATGTCGTCGATGATGTATTTATTTTTTTTTTCCTGGCCCACCGGGTCTTGTAACGTACACCTTGTTGGTTGAAAAATGAAAAGGAGATTTTGTTATCTCGTCTGCATCTTGCATCGAATAGTCATCCATCGAACTTCTTTATTCTTCTTTCTTCTCTCTTCCTCCTTTTCTTCTTTTCTTTTTCACGTCGTCCTAAGGTCATCGACGACCTCTTTTATTCGTGTAGGATTGTTATTTGCCGAGCTTCTTTTTGACTTTTACGCCGTTCGAAGATACCCGATTGTCATTTTTTCGTCAATGGCTGCAGGCTCGCTTGGGGCCATTCGGGCCTGGGGTCCCTCCCAGGGCTTGAATTTGGGGATCCGAGCTTCTGTCACCCTCGATTGCTGTCCGTTTTCCAACTGTAGCTATCCTGGTCCGTTGCCTTCCTTTTTCCTTTTCGCTTGAAATTTTTCTCCGCTGAAGTCAAGGCGAAGTTCGGCTCCCGTGGGAGTCTGGACGGAACCCTCCTGTGATTGGGGTCGTGGGCGGAGCCCGGCTCCCGTAGGAGTCTGGGTGGTGTCTTTCTTGGCGTCGAGGACGAAGCCCGGCTCCCGTAGGAGTTCAGGTGGAGTCTTCCTTGGTGTCGTGGATGAAGCCCGGCTCCCGTAGGAGTCCGGATGGAGTCTTCCTTGGTGTCGTGGATGAAGCCCGACTCCCGTAGGAGTCCGGGTGGAGTCTTCCGTGGTGTCGTGGATGAAGTCCGGCTCCCGTAGGAGTCCGGGCCTTCCACTTTGCTTGAACCAGGGCGAGGTTCTCTTCCCGTTCCCGGCCCGACTGTGGGGGCGCATTAGGGCGCTGTAAGGCCTTTCCCCCCATCCGGTCTAAAAGAACCGGGCCTTTGACTTTGCTCATGTCAGGATGAGGTTCTCCTCCTGTTCCTGACACAGCTGTGGGGGCACATTAGGACGCTGTAGGGCCTCTCCCCCCATCCGGTCTGGACGGAACCGGGCCTTCGACTTTGCTCATGTCAGGACGAGGTTCTCCTCCTGTTCCTGACACGGCTGTGGGGGCACATTAGGGTGCTGTAGGGCCTCTCTCCCCATCCGGTCTGGACGGAATCGAGCCTTCAACTTTGCTCAAGTTAGGGCGAGGTTCTCCTCCTGTCCCTAACAGGGCTGTGGGGGCGCATATGGGCGTTGTAGGGCCTCTCCCCCCATCCGGTCTAAACGGAACCGGGCCTTCGACTTTGCTCAAGTTAGGGCGAGGTTCTCCTCCTGTCCCTAGTAGGGCTGTGGGGGCGCATATGGGCGTTGTAGGGCCTCTCCTCCCATCCGATCTAAACGGAATCGGGCCTTCGACTTTGCTCAAGTTAGGGCGAGGTTCTCCTCCTGTCCCTAACAGGGCTGTGGGGGCGCATATGGGCGTTGTAGGGCCTCTCCCCCCATCCGGTCTAAACGGAACCAGGCCTTCGACCTTGTCGGGATGAGGTTTCCCTTTTGTTTTTGATACAGTTTGTTTGCATTATCCAAGGGCATATAGGTATGTGATTTTCAATTAAAATGAAGTTACTGGTAGTACATCCGTAAGTTTTCCGAGCTCCACGGTCGTGGGAGGTCGGCTCCTCCGAGTTCTTTAAGATAATAAGTTTCGGGCTGGACTACTTCTTTGACTACATACGGTCCCTCCCAGTTTGGGGCGAGTTTCCCTCGGTCCTGAGGTTGCGAGACAGCGGCTCGTCGAAGCACCAGATCTCCAGCTCCAAAGGCTTTGTTCTTAACCCGGGCATTGTAATATCGAGCAACCTTCTGTCTGTAGGCTGCCATCCGAACCTGAGCTATCTCCCATCTTTCTTCCAGTAGGTCGAGGTTGGCTCTAAGACCTTGCGAACTTTGATGTTCGTCGAATGCCATGACTCGTGCTGACGGGAGTTTAAGCTCGATGGGGATGACGGCTTCCATACCGAAGGCTAAAGCGAAAGGGGTTTCCCCCGTAGGTAGCCTCTGAGTAGTTCGATACGCCCACAACACATGATAAAGTTCGTCCGCCCAAGTTTTTTTCGCTTTTTCAAGCCTTGTCTTAATCCCGTGCAAAAGGGTTCTGTTGGTCACCTCAGCTTCGCCGTTCGCCTGGGGATGGGCTACTGATGTGAAGTTGTGGGAGATGTTTAGATCTTCACAGAATTCGGCAAATTTTGCTCCCGCAAATTATCGTTCATTATCAGTGATTAGGGTTCTAGGCAGACTGAACCTACACACGATCGATTTTCAGACGAAATCTTATACTTTTGCTTTTGTGATTTTTGCTAGTGGTTCGGCTTCAACCCATTTGGTGAAGTAGTCGATCGCTACGAGGAGGAATTTCCTTTGCCCAGACGCCATAGGAAAAGGGCCAAGGATATCCATCCCCCATTGTGCAAAAGGCCATGGGGCACTCAAGGGTGCGAGCTCGGTGGTGGGCTGTCTCTGGATGTTGGCGTATCTCTGGCATCGATCATACTTTTTGACATATTCAATCGAATCACGATGCATCGTTGGCCAGTAATATCCCTGGCGGAGCAGCTTGTGGGATAAAGATCTAGCCCCCAAATGGTTTCCGCAAATCCCCTCATGTACTTCCCACAAGGCGTAGTCAGCTTCCGAGGGCCGGAGATATTTCAAGAGGGGCAAGGAGTATGATCTTTTGTACAATTTGCCCTCATAAAGGATGTACCGGGAGGCTTGATTTCGGAGCTTTCGAGCCTCATTCGCATCCTGGGGGAGAACTCCATCTTTAAGATAGGTTATTAGCGGGTCGACCCAGCTGGGCTCGTGGTTGATCTCCATTACGGGTCGCGATTCTTCTGTACTCGGGTGTTTTAGAACTTCGAAGAGGATGCCTCTGGGCAATTCGGTCGGAGCCGATGTCGCCAGCTTGGAGAGAAGATCGGCCCTGGTATTCTCCAGCCTGGGAATCTGTCTAATGTTGAAGCTGCTGAAGGCGGGGGTGAGCTCCTTTACCTTCTCAAGGTATCTGGACATACTGTCCTCCCGTGCTTCATAACTCCCGCTGACTTGCCCCACCACCAGTTGAGAGTCACTGTGCACCCGGAGCTGACTTATTCCCAACTCTCTAGCGATCCTTAGTCCTGCGATCAGAGCTTCATATTCCGCTCCATTATTTGTTGCGGGGAACTCAAAATGCAGAGCGTACTCCGCGATGACTCCCTTCGGACTGATCAAGATCAGACCTGCGCCTGCGCCCGACATGTTGGAAGATCCGTCTACATAGAGGGTCCAAAAGCGATCGGAGGGATTGGCCTCTTCGTTGGGGAAGTTCGATTGAGACTTCAGGTCGTCAACTTTGCTTTGCTCAGGTTTGGCCTCCTCCGGGATGGTGCACTCCACTATGAAATCTGCCAGTATTTGGGCCTTTACTGCTGGTCTAGGTCTGTAGTTGATGTCGAATTCTGTGAGCTCGATCGCCCATTTTGTCATTCTTTCGGAGGTGTCGGCCCGGTGCAAAACCACCTTGATCGGTTGATAGGTGAGTAGCGTCACGGTGTGCCCTTGAAAGTAGGGTCGGAGCCTCCGAGCTGCAACCAACAAGGCGTAGGTCAGTTTTTCTAATTTGGTGTACCTGGTCTCGGCGTCCCTCAGCGTGCGGCTAATGTAGTAGACTGGTCGCTGGACTTTCGTTTCTTCTTTGACAAGGACGGCCGCGAGGGCCATGGGAGAGACCGCTAGGTATAAAAATAGTTCCTCCCCAGGTTCAGGCTTTGCCAACAGTGGGGGTGAGCTAAGGTAGCTTCTTAACTCTTCGAAAGTCTGTTGGCACTCAGGGGTCCAACAGAAGTTCTTCGGCTGCTTGAGGGTTTGAAAGAAAGGCAAGCACCGTTCGGCCGACCTCGCGACGAAGCGATTAAGAGCTGCTATCCTCCCTGTGAGGCGCTGAACCTCTTTGATCGACTTTGGGGCGATCATCTCTTGGATGGTGCAAATTTTCTCTGGATTGGCCTCAATCCCGTGCCCTGATACCATGAAGCCCAAGAACTTTCCTGAAGTTACTCCGAAAGCGCATTTAGTTGGGTTCAGCTTCATTCTATACTTTCAGAGAGCGTCAAAGGTCTCCTCGAGGTCGACGACATGATTCCTGAAAGACTTGCTTTTTACGAGCATATCGTCCACGTAGACCTCCATATTTCGGCCGATCTGCTCTTTGAAGATTTTGTTCACCAACCGTTGGTAGGTTGCGCCCGCATTCTTGAGGCTGAAAGGCATGACCCTGTAACAGTAAAGGCCGTGATTAGTGATGAAAGCTGTCTTTTCTTCATCTTCCGACGCCATTCTAATTTGATTATAGCCGGAGAACGCGTCCATAAAGGTGAGGAGCTCATGGCCTGAGGTCGCGTCCACCAATTGGTCGATTCGGGGAAGAGGGTAGCTGTCCTTTGGACAAGCCTTATTCAGCTTTTTGAAGTCTATGCACATCCTCCACTTGCCGTTTGCTTTCTTGACCAGAACAACATTGGAAATCCAATCAGGATAATTGACTTCCTTAATGAATCCGGCCTTGAGAAGCTTATCCACTTCCTCGGCTATCGCCTTCTGCCTCTCCGGGGCATGACTCCGGATTTTTTCTTTTGTCGGTCAATGCTTCGGATCGACTGCCAAATGATGCTCCATGACTTCCGTGTCAATCCCCAGCATGTCTGCTGGAACCCAAGCGAAAACGTCCGCATTCCTTCGGAGGAAATCAATAAGACGCGTCCGCACCTCCTCCCCCAGGTTGGAGCCAATTAACGTCACATGCTCCGCGTTCCCATCATTCAAAGGGATTGGTACCAGATCTTCGATTGGGCTGCCCCTTTCTTCGGTGAGGTCATCGCGAGCATCTAGTCCATCGACGGGACAGGGGTCAGCCTGATCGCTTCTTTGCAAGGCGATGTTGTAGCAGTGTCTGGCCAGGGCTTGGTCTCCCCGGACCTCTCCGATCCCCTGGTTGGTGGGAAACTTCAACTTCAAATGGTAGGTTGAAACGACAGCTCGGAGAGCATTGAGATTGGGTCGGCCAAGGATTGCATTATAGGCGGATGGCGCCTTCACCACCAAGAAATTCACCAGAGCCCTGGATTGCTTTGGATATTGACCCGCGGCCACAGTCAAAGCTATCATTCCTTCTGTCGGAACGGCATCACCAGTAAACCCTACCAAGGGGGAGCAAATCGGTCTCAGATGACCGCCAAGAGCGGACATTCTTGAAAAGGCATCGTAGAACAAGATGTCGACCGAACTTCCATTGTCGATAAGAATGCGACGGACGTCGTAATTTTCTATATTCAAGGAAACTACGACTGCATCGTTATGAGGGAATTGGATTCCCCGGGTGTCTTCTTCGGTAAAGGTTATGGGTTCTTCAACTTTTTGCCGCTTGGGGGATACAGCTGGTATGTTGGTTGCCTCCCACCGGGATTCCCCCGAGATGGTGTTGACGGAAACCGATAGAGGCCGATCGTCCGGCCACTCCTTGTCGGCGACCATAGCCGGAGGTAGTTGTGCGAAGGCCTCGCGAGAAGGCATCAGATGAGGAAAGGAGGAGTGGGTGCCGGATAAGATGACCGGAGTGTTGGGAAATGTGTCCTAAAAAGCCAATCGTCAAGCTGTTGACGGTTGAGCAACCAAGTATTGTAATTGATTTGTTAATAAATAAAATATATTTGGCATTTTCATCATAAGCTTTCATCTTCTAATGAACTCCGTTGTTATGATGAAGTCCTTAGGACTATTTAGATTCGATAAAGAGAGGATTTATCGATTAGTCCTTAAAACTGTTCACGACCAAATGATAAGCTGTTAATAAGGACGACAGCTTCTATCGAGCATAGGTCGCTGTAGGCCATATGGGTTGGTTGTCCTCTTAACCAAGGAGTGTGGAGACACTGGTATGGCATACAGGTGAGATGTAAGGGTACATCATCATTGAACGTGACCAACTCCAGAGCATTCTGCTGTCGAGAATGTCTCTGATGGGATATAGGTATAAGTGTCCCTTAGACTTGAGATCACCTCAGTGACTTGCAAGCAACTCACTGTGCTTTGGTACTGGACTAACTGAATTTCTAATTCAGGGACGGAAGGCTTCTGGGCACAGTCAAGTACTTGCGAAGTCAGAGTGTGATCGAGATGGGATTGACCACTCCAAGAGTTGGAGAAGAATGAGTCGCTGTATTTCAATTTAGCAAAACCTTGGCCAGGGTAATCCATCAGATGGATTTGATATTTTGAAATACAATGTGGACAACCTGATCAGAGTTGACAGTTGAGCTCTGGGGTGTCCTATGATCATTTTGGTCAAGGGGATGAATTATATGAAAACTATATCCGCATGGGTTCTAAGGATGTTGTTCTACACATTCGACCTATCCGGTCGTCGGGTATCATTGCTAGATGGTCACTTCAATTGGTATAGGAATTTATTCCTATGCTACCGGCTTAGGTTCGGACCTATGAGGTCACACACATTAGAGTTCATGATCCGATCGGATGGTTGATCAACGATTAAGAATCGTTCTAGGGTTAGATGATCAATACGATTGATATTTAACCCAGTGCAAGTGTTGCAGGAGGATCGATTAGCAATTCGATTGCTAATTAGCTTAATTTGATTAAGCCAATGGGCTGAGATTAAGTCTAATTAAATATGATTTAATTAGATTTGATTTGGGCTTGATTGGATCAAGTCCAATTGGTTTATTGGATAAGCCAAGTGCAAGGAAAGACTAGTCCTAGTTCAACTAGGACTTGGGTCAATCTAATTTCTAATTTGATTAGAAAATTAAATCAGATTTAAATCTAATTTAATCTGATTAAATTAGGTTCTTAATTAGGTTAAGACCTATTTTAATTGGGTTGATCTAATTTTGATTTGATTTGGTTTGGGAAACCAAATTAAAACAAGTCATGAGACAGAATCCTAGTAGGACTAGGATTCCACCTTGCGCCACATAAGCCTTCTCCATGCCCTCTCTCTTATTCAACGTCAATCTCCACTTATTTTGTGCGACAAAAGCCCTCTCCCAAATCTCTCCCACGTTCACAAAAGGTCTCCTCTCTTCTTTCTTACATGGAAGGTGATTTGGGTCAAATCTAAAAGGAATAAGTTTGGATTTCGAATTCTATGAGATAGAGTTTTAGAAATCCAAAACTCTTTCAATTTTGCACCGAATTTATCCAAATTTTTTTTGGAATTTTCGTGGCTTTTAGGGTTTACATTGTGCACCCTTTTCTGTTGATCCATCCACGAAAATATGAAGGAGGTGCTCAAGAGTTGGGCGTCCCTTAACTTGCCATGTTTGGATAAGCCTTGACTAGGTGTTTGACCTAGACAAGGACTCTATCATATCTCTCTATATAAGAAGAGTTTCTTCGTGAAATTTAAAGGAGAGATAGATATTTGAGAGACCTTTCTGCCATCGAAAAATCAGAGAGAAATACCTTTGGGTCGTGGAGATATAAAAGATGCAAGTTTGGGTGTCTAGAGAGAAAAACGTGAAGAAGAAGAGGGTCTTCTTCTAGGGTTTTTATTTTCATATCTTTCCTCCTTCCATCTTGAGTTTCCTGAGAGCGTCTCAGATCTGAAACTCCTCCTTCTACTTTCCATCTTTGAAAAAGTCCAAATCAAGAAGGAGCCTAGTACATACTGATGTATGCGGACCCATGAGCACCAGTGCTAGAGGTGGATATTTCTACTTCATAACTTTCACGGATGACCTATCCCGATATGGATATCTCTATCTGATGAAACATAAGTCGGATTCATTTGAAATGTTCAAACGATTCCGAAGTGAAGTAGAAAAACAAACTGGGAAGAGTATTAAAACTCTTCGATCTGATCGAGGAGGAGAATACCTTTCTAGTGAATTTCTCACATATCTAGGAGAGAATGGGATTCTCTCCCAATGGACTCCTCCAGGAACACCACAGCATAATGGTGTGTCTGAAAGGAGGAATCAGACTCTGTTAGACATGGTCCGATCCATGATGGGTTTTGCTAGCTTGTCGATATCCTTCTGGGGATATGCACTCGAATCGGCCTGTTATCTATTAAATAGGGTTCCAAGTAAGTCTGCAATTAAGACTCCATATGAGATATGGACGGGACGTAAGCCAGCACTTTCACACCTTAGGGTCTGGGGGTGCCCGGCCTATGTCAAACGATTAGTCACAGACAAACTTGGACCTAGGTCTGACAAATGCTCATTCATAGGGTACCCCAAAGAGACAAAAAGATATTTTTTCTACCATGCTGATGAACAAAAGGTGTTCGTCAGCCTTAAGGCAATCTTTTTAGAAAAGGAGTTCCTTGGTGAAGGAACCGTTGCCTCTAAGGTTGAACTTGATGAAGTTCAACAGGTAGAAGGACCGACACCAATAGCTGAACCTGAGTCGGATATGATTAGATCAGATCCAGAGCCCAATATACCTGCACCATTAAGGCGATCCGGTAGAGTACCGCGTCAGCCGGACAGATACTACGGTTTCTTGGTCCGGGACGGTGATCCCATCAAACTTGATGAGAATAATGAGGATCCGATCACCTATATGGATGCTATGCAGAGACCTGATTTTGAGAAATGGCTTGAAGCCATGAAATCCAAAATGGAGTCCATGAAGGTCAACGATGTATGGACATTGGTTGACCCACCTGAAGGGGTTAAACCCATTGGGTGTAAATGGGTCTTCAAAAGGAAGAGGGGCGCAGACGGAAAGGTGGAAACCTATAAAGCCCGTCTGGTTGCCAAGGGGTATCGTCAATGTTATGATATTGACTATGACGAGATGTTTTCCCCTGTGGCAATGCTCAAATCTATTCGGATAATGCTTGCAATAGCTGCCCATCTAGATTATGAGATCTGGCAGATGGATGTAAAGACAGCTTTTCTGAATGGAGAGCTGACTGAAGAGGTGTATATGATACAACCTGAAGGGTTTACATCCACAGATGAGTCCAAGGTGTGCAAGCTTCAGAGATCCATTTATGGATTGAAGCAAGCTTCTCAGAGTTGGAACATGCATTTTGATAAGGTGATCAAAACGTATGGCTTCATTAAGAATGGAGAAGATCCCTGCATCTATAAATGGGCAAATGGTCCAGTTGTGGTATTCCTTGTCTTGTACGTGGATGACATTCTCTTAATCGGGAATGACATCCCCGCACTACAGGGAATAAAAGTTTGGTTGTCATCACAGTTCTCCATGAAGGACTTGGGTGAAGCATCCTACATCCTAGGGATGAAGATCTATAGGGATAGATCTAAAAGGATGTTTGGGTTATCCCAGTCCATGTACATAGACACTGTGCTGAAGAGATTCAGCATGGAGAATTCTAAGAAGGGCTATCTATCGATAGGCCAAGGAATTTCTCTCTCTAAGAAGGATTGTCCGACAACTCCTGAAGAGAGAGAGCGTATGAGTAGAGTCCCATATGCTTCAGTCGTGGGATCTATCATATACGCCATGACATGTACAAGACCAGATGTGGCATACTCACTAGGAGTAGTGAGTAGATACCAATCTGATCCTGGAGAAGATCACTGGAAAGTGGTTAAAGCCATCCTTAAGTATTTGAGAAATACTAAGGACCAATGATTGGTTTATGGCGAGTCAGATCTGAAACTTGTGGGGTTCACAGACTCCAGCTTCCAATCTGACCATGATGACAGCAGGAGTGTGTCGGGTTATATCTTTACTCTGAATGGTGGAGCCATCTGCTGGAAGAGTTCCAAGCAGTATACTGTGGCGGACTCTGTTTGTGAAGCGGAGTACATCGCAGCATCGGATGCCGTGAAGGAAGCTGTGTGACTGAGGAAATTCATCAATGAGCTTGGAGTAGCATCCTCCTTTGATGGTCCAGTCCTGCTCTACTGCGACAGCACTGGTACCATAGCTCAGGTGAAGGAACCAAAGCACATCAGTGGATGAAGCACATCTTGCACCACTTCCACCTGGTCCGAGAGATCGTGGATCGAGGTGACGTCGACCTTCAGAAGATCGACTGAAAGGAGAACCTAGCCGACCCCTTCACTAAAGCCCTGGCAATAAAGGAGTTCGACAACCACAAGTCGAAGATGGGTATTAGATACTGTGCCGAGTGGCTTTAGGACAAGTGGGAGTTGTTGGGAAATGTGTCCTAAAAAGCCAATCGTCAAGCTGTTGACGGTTGAGCAACCAAGTATTGTAATTGATTTGTTAATAAATAAAATATATTTGGCATTTTCATCATAAGCTTTCATCTTCTAATGAACTCCGTTGTTATGATGAAGTCCTTAGGACTATTTAGATTCGATAAAGAGAGGATTTATCGATTAGTCCTTAAAACTGTTCACGACCAAATGATAAGCTGTTAATAAGGACGACAGCTTCTATCGAGCATAGGTCGCTGTAGGCCATATGGATTGGTTGTCCTCTTAACCAAGGAGTGTGGAGACACTGGTATGGCATACAGGTGAGATGTAAGGGTACATCGTCATTGAACGTGACCAACTCCAGAGCATTCTGCTGTCGAGAATGTCTCTGATGGGATATAGGTATAAGTGTCCCTTAGACTTGAGATCACCTCAGTGACTTGCAAGCAACTCACTGTGCTTTGGTACTGGACTAACTAAATTTTTAATTCAGGGACGGAAGGCTTCTGGGCACAGTCAAGTACTTGCGAAGTCAGAGTGTGATCGAGATGGGATTGACCACTCCAAGAGTTGGAGAAGAATGAGTCGCTGTATTTCAATTTAGCAAAACCTTGGCCAGGGTAATCCATCAGATGGATTTGATATTTTGAAATACAATGTGGACAACCTGATCAGAGTTGACAGTTGAGCTCTGGGGTGTCCTATGATCATTTTGGTCAAGGGGATGAATTATATGAAAACTATATCCGCATGGGTTCTAAGGATGTTGTTCTACACATTCGACCTATCCGGTCGTCGGGTATCATTGCTAGATGGTCACTTCGATTGGTATAAGAATTTATTCCTATGCTACCAGCTTAGGTTCGGACCTATGAGGTCACACACATTAGAGTTCATGATCCGATCGGATGGTTGATCAACGATTAAGAATCGTTCTAGGGTTAGATGATCAATACGATTGATATTTAACCCAGTGCAAGTGTTGCAGGAGGATCGATTAGCAATTCGATTGCTAATTAGCTTAATTTGATTAAGCCAATGGGCTGAGATTAAGTCTAATTAAATATGATTTAATTAGATTTGATTTGGGCTTGATTGGATCAAGTCCAATTGGTTTATTGGATAAGCCAAGTGCAAGGAAAGACTAGTCCTAGTTCAACTAGGACTTGGGTCAATCTAATTTCTAATTTGATTAGAAAATTAAATCAGATTTAAATCTAATTTAATCTGATTAAATTAGGTTCTTAATTAGGTTAAGACCTATTTTAATTGGGTTGATCTAATTTTGATTTGATTTGGTTTGGGAAACCAAATTAAAACAAGTCATGAGACAGAATCCTAGTAGGACTAAGATTCCACCTTGCGCCACATAAGCCTTCTCCATGCCCTCTCTCTTATTCAATGTCAATCTCCACTTATTTTGTGCGACAAAAGCCCTCTCCCAGATCTCTCCCACATTCACAAAAGGTCTCCTCTCTTCTTTCTTACATGGAAGGTGATTTGGATCAAATCTAAAAGGAATAAGTTTGGATTTCGAATTCTATGAGATAGAGTTTTAGAAATCCAAAACTCTTTCAATTTTGCACCGAATTTATCCAAATTTTTTTTGGAATTTTTGTGGCTTTTAGGGTTTACATTGTGCACCCTTTTCTGTTGATCCATCCACGAAAATATGAAGGAGGTGCTCAAGAGTTGGGCGTCCCTTAACTTGCCATGTTTGGATAAGCCTTGACTAGGTGTTTGACCTAGACAAGGACTCTATCATATCTCTCTATATAAGACGAGTTTCTTTGTGAAATTTAAAGGAGAGATAGATATTTGAGAGACCTTTCTGCCATCGAAAAATCAAAGAGAAATACCTTTGAGTCGTGGAGATATAAAAGACGCAAGTTTGGGTGTCTAGAGAGAAAAACGTGAAGAAGAAGAGGGTCTTCTTCTAGGGTTTTTATTTTCATATCTTTCCTCCTTCCATCTTGAGTTTCCTGAGAGCGTCTCAGATCTGAAACTCCTCCTTCTACTTTCCATCTTTGGAAGAGTCCAAATCAAGAAGGAGGCACCTGATCAACCATCAAAGAAGGATCAGCGCAGTACTAGCATACTGTGCTGATTTCCTGAAGCAGGACTTCTGATCGAGATTCGTGGGCTCGTGTGGACGACTCCTAGAGGCCGGACGCGTGTGCGGCTTGCAACATCATCCTTAAGCCCGGATCAGCGAGGTTAGAGCGTCTAACTTACAAGGTAATAGATCTGATCTATTGTTTAATACATACATTAGATGTAGTATAGAAACATGTTGATATGATCAACATGTAGTTCATGCTTTATTTATATATTTTAATTTTTGATTTAATGCCATGTAATAATCATGTAATAGGATCTTAGATCTAGGGATTCTCTAGTTTTAGAAAATAAATTTTAATTTATTTTAGTCTTTCGCTGTATGATCTTGAAAAAGTTTCAAGATCTAACCCTGAAACCCTAGATCTGGTTCCTACACGGAGGTGGATCCATTGAGTGCTCCTTTAAGAACAAGGGTATTGCGAAGGTTCAAAGCCCTTCCTCTAGCGCCAATCCTGTTGGTGCAAAAATCCGCTTGCGCTGGAGAAGCTGGAGTCGAGGAAGTCGCGGTCGCCGTCGGGACCTGCAAAGGAACTCTAAACCGGAGGTGGGGTTGCTCCGGCAAGACCCTCTGACGCTCAAGTCAGTTCTCTGCCTCAACAAGAATGGAGTGCTCGAACGGAAAATTTAGCAGAGTTTTTAGATAAAAGATGAGAGCTTATAGAATAACATATCTGGGGTCCCCTTTTATAGGTGGAGGGGGCAGTAGCCTGATAGCGACATCTATAACCGTCTGGCAGTGGGCTGCCCAGGGTCAGGCAGAGTTTGCTGCGAAGAGTAGTGGAGTGGACCCGTGGCTATCACCGGGGTGTGCCACGTGGAGTCAGCTACGGGGAGTGGAGCGGCGTTCGCTGTCGTGACTCATCATGGAGTGGTGGGATCGCACAGGATCCGCCGCAGGGAGTGGAGCAGAATCGTGACCGTTAATACGGCTTGTCAGGGAGTAATGGAGCTGCGTAGGGTCCGCCGCAGGGAGTGGAGCAGTGTTGTCCGTTACTGTGGCCTGCCAGGGGGTCCAGACTTGTCGGTCGAAGTTCGGTTGGAGTCGGTAGCGAGGTCCGGTATCCGTAGGAGTTTGGGCGAGGTCTTCCTACAGTCGGAATAGAAGATGGAGTCTGGCTTTCGTAGGAGTCCGGACGAAGTCTACTTGCAGTTGGGGTCGTGGGCGGAGTCCGGCTCCCGTAGGAGTCCGGACGAAGCCTACTCGCAATTAAAATCAAAGGCGAAGTTCGGCTCCCGTAGGAGTCCAGACAAGGCTTACCAGCAGTTGATGTTGAGGATGGAGCCCGGCTCCCGTAGGAGTCCGAGCGGAGTCTACTTGTGGTTGAAGTTGTTGGCGGAGTCCGACTCCCGTAGGAGTGTGGACGAAGTTTGTCTGCAGCCGTTGGAGTCGAGGATGAAGCCCGACTCCCGTAGGAGTCCGGGCGGAGTCTTCCTGCAATTAAAGTTAAAGGCGAAGTCCGGCTCCCGTAGAAGTCCGGACAAGGCTTACCGGCAGCTGATGCTGAGGACGGAGCCCGGCTCCCGTAGGAGTCCGGGCGGAGTCTACTTGCGGTTGAAGTTGTTGGCGGAGTCCAGCTCCCGTAGGAGTCCGGACGAAGTTTGTCTGCAGCCGTTGGAGTCGAGGATGAAGTCCGGCTCCCGTAGGAGTCCAGGCGGAGTCTTCCTGCAATTAAAGTTAAAGGCGAAGTCCGGCTCCCGTAGGAGTCCGGACAAGGCTTACCGGCAGCTGATGCTGAAGAAGGAGCCCGGCTCCCGTAGGAGTCCGGACGGAGTCTACTTGCGGTTGAAGTTGTTGGTGAAGTCCGGCTCCCATAGGAGTCCAGACGAAGTTTGTCTGCAGCCGTTGGAGTCGAGGATGAAGCCCGACTCCCGTAGGAGTCCGGGCGGAGTCTTCCTGCAATTAAAGTTAAAGGCGAAGTCCGGCTCCCGTAGGAGTCCGGACAAGGCTTACCGGCAGCTGATGTTGAGGATGGAGCCCGGCTCCCGTAGGAGTCCGGGCGGAGTCTACTTGCGGTTGAAGTTGTTGGCGGAGTCCGGCTCCCGTAGGAGTCCAGACGAAGTTTGTCTGCAGCCGTTGGAGTCGAGGATGAAGCCCGACTCCCGTAGGAGTCCGAGCGGAGTCTTCCTGCAATTAAAGTTAAAGGCGAAGTTCGGCTCCCGTAGGAGTCCGGACAAGGCTTACCGGCAGCTGATGTTGAGGACGGAGCCCGGCTCCCATAGGAGTCTGGGTGGAGTCTACTTGCAGTTGAAGTTGTTGGCGGAGTCCGACTCCCGTAGGAGTCCGGACGGACCTTACCGGTGGTTGACGTTGGTGACGAAGCCCGGCTCCCGTAGTAGTCCGGGCGAAGTCCCTCTTGAGGTTGGAGCCGTGGACAGAGCCCATCTCTCGTGGGAGTTCGGGCGGATCTTACCGGCAGTTGAAGTTGACGACGAAGCCCGGCTCCCGTGGGAGTCCGGGCAGGGCTCGCAAGGGCTAATCCCGCTGAGAACTTCGGCCGTGGGTATTTTGTACCCAACAAGTATAATACCTTCAGATGGATCTATCAAGGTCCAGACTTGGTTTGAGTGCATCGAGTCAATTTCTAATCTCATTGCCTCTAACCATTTCTCAGAGTCGATATCTGATATCGCCTCATCATAGGTCTTGGGATCATTATCATGAACCCCATTTTTCGTGAGGAATATTTTCTCTACATCCTCTTGTATGGTACCTAAGTACCTTTCAGGAGGACGAAAAATCTTAGTCGATCTATGAGGTGGAAGTGGTTGTGTTAGGACTGATTCTGATTGATTTGATTTTTCAGGTTCTTTAGCTCGTTGCTCTTGGGACACATTCTCCTTCAGCTTAATTATTCTTTCGATGCCACCATCTTGAATAAACTATTTTTCAAAAAAAATAATATTTCGACTCACAATCACATTGTGGTCTTTCAAAATATAAAAATAGTATCCTAATGACTCTTTAGGATATCCTATGAATCGAGCTCTAAAAGACATGAACTCTAACTTGTCCATCTGCTGTCTCTTGACATGAGCCGGACAACCCCAAATTCTGAGATGATTCAGACATGGCTTCTTACCATGCCATATCTCATATAGTGTGATAGGAATGATTTTAGATGGAACGCTATTCAATACATATATTGCTGTCATGAGAAAATATCTCCAAAGAAATTTAGGGAGGTCTGTGAAGCTCATCATGGAATGAATTATATCTAATAGGATCCGATTTCTTCATTCTGAAACCCCGTTGAGTTGAGGCATTCCAGGTGGAGTCCATTGAGAGACTATACCATTGTCCTTAAGATAGTCTAGGAATTTTTGACTAAAATATTCACCTCCTTGATCTGATCGAAGAACCTTAATAGGCTTTCCTGTTTGTTTTTCTACCTCATGTCTGAATTCTTTAAACCTTTCAAAAGCTTCAGACTAATGTTTCATTAGAAACACATATCCGTACCTAGACATATCATCGATCAAGGTAATGAAGTAGACGTAGTTGCCTCTAGCCAGCACATCAAATGGGCCGCACACGTCCATATGTACTAGGGCAAGTAGGTCTGTGGCCCTTTCCCCATGTCTCAGAAAAAGAAGCTTGGTCATTTTGCCTTGAAGGAACGATTCACAAATTGGATATGACTCGAAAGTCAACAGACTCAATAGCCCAGATTTCTTCAATTTGTTAACCTTGTCTTCCACTATATGACCTAGCCTTTGGTGCCACAGATACCTATTATTTAGACTATCTCTAAGCCTTTTAATTCCTATGGCATTCACATTTTGCTCGATATTAAATACAGATACATCAACATGTAACTAATAGAGACCGTTAATGACTAAACCATTTGCAACTTTATTATTTTTATAAAAAATATTACAATGGTCCTTATGAAAGCTAATCACATAGCCTTCTTGTGCTAAACATGAAACAGAAATCAAATTCTTGCTTGCTGCAGGCACATAATAACGGTCTCTTAAAACTAAATCTAATCCTAACAGTAATCACAGAGGGTAGGTTTCCACAGCCACAGCAGCAACTCTTGCTCCATTTCCGATGCGTAGGATCATCTCTCCATCCCTCAGCCTCCTGCTCTCCTCAAGACCCTGCATAGAAGTGCACAAATGAGCACTAGAACCAGAGTCAAGCACCCAACTGGATGCAGAAGAAATTGTAAGGTTAGATTCTAAAATGAGCATACCTCCAGAAGGACCATCCTTCTTGTTCTTTAGGATGGTCAGGTACTGAGGACAGTTTCACTTCCAATGGCCATCTGATTGGCAGTGGAAATATTTTTCCTTATCAGCAGCCTTCTTCTTCGATTCTGTCTTCTTCTTCTTGCCATCCACCTTCTGCTTCTTCGCAGACTTTTTTTTCTTTCCAAAAGACTTTCTCTTGGAAGAAATTCACTCCACAGTAAGAACTGAGCCTTTTGAACCCTTCATAAAAAGCTCAACTGTGACCAGTATATTCATTAACTAGGCCAAGGTACACTGCATCTTATGCATATGGAAGTTCATGATGAACTGACCATATGCATCAGACAAGGACTGAAGGATCACATCAATCTGAAAATCTTTGTCTAAGATGATATCGAGTTTTTTAAGCTCCTCAAGGTCCTTGATCATTGTCAAACAATGATCTTGGACTGACTGCCCATCACACATCTTGGCCTTAAAAAGTCTTTGACAGACTTGATACTTGTTCGCACGACTCTGTTCACCAAACAACTCTTACAGGTGAGCCAATATTTGGTGGGTAGTCAAAATATTCTCATGCTGGCACTGTAAGTCATCAGACATTGCACCCAACATGTAGTACCTTGCTTTGTTATCATCATCCATCCACTTTTTCAGAGATGCTCTCTGTTAAGCAATCGGACGTGTTGGCATGGTAGGTGGGTCCTGGTCCAAGACATGAGTCAATTTTTTGAAACCCAAAATAATTCTGTAGTTCCTCAATCAGTCTTTGAAATTGGGTCCAGTCAATCTGTGGGTGTCTAGTATTTTGATCAGGGGGTTGGAGGTAGATATGTTTCCTGTAGAGAGTCGAAAGTTTCTAGTTAGATTTTGTAATTAGACTTAACCAATTTGTTTAGGGGTTTTATTTTTAAATAAATTAGGCTCCCACTATTTTCTTAAATCTCTACACTCCCTTGGTAGAGATGTGAAAATCTCTGTGATCAGTGATTTCTAGTGGGTGGTGCGGTCTCATCAACTGGCTCATCACCTCACCTAACAGTTATTGGTGATAGATCAACCGATGAGTGGACAACTCTTGTCCAATGATTCTCTAATCATGGTGCACCCAAAACTTGGTCTCTAATTCATGAAGCTCACCGTGTCCAGAATATTGCTCCAATCCTTAGTTAAGTCAGACCGACCATTTGCACGAACTAAATTCCTGATTAGGTCCCTCACCGTATCTGAAATATTGAGCCCAACCCATCCTCTAATTCGTAGCATCCAATGCCTAATGGACATGATTACATCTTTTCGATGCAACTGAGCCACTGTAACCAGTCGAGAACAATCAACCCTAGGAAGGGCCCACACATCCACAATGGTGGAAGACCTAGACTTAATATTTTCTTAGAGAGATTTGATTTAGGTCTCATTAAACTTGACTTGACATAGTCATAACAATTATGACTAACTTAGTGGCATGGGTCAGCTTGAATTGTTAGCCACCTCAAATCAAAACTGGATCGACACATATGGCCAGGTAAGTGAGACCGGTGGAAGGGATATGCCATTAACTCGACAAGAACACATTCGAGTCGAGTAGCTCTCAATTAAAAATTAGTCGGTCACATCTGCCCAACTTATCTTAGATACAAAATTATCGAACCAGAACCAATTGAGTTAGCCTACAATCCAGACTCTAACCTCTGAGCCAAATTGGGTTTTAACTTGATCAAGTCACATCTAAATCTGATTCGACCTTGATCCAGACTTAATCCTATTAGGCTGGTTAATTATTAGCTTTCATGATCCCACCTAACCAACTGTTGATTCAGTTTGATCAACCACTGACCTAATTGAGCTACTCAAGCCCGAACCCAATTTTATGAAAATATCTTAGATCTAAAATTCTCAATTTTAAACCAAATTGATTTCATAAACTTAATTCATTAATTAAGTTTGGGTTTATAAACAAAATATGTAAAATAAATCTTAGGATTTCAGGATCTAGGATTTTGTAGAAAAGTAAGTTTTGATTTCTGATTAAGGATGAACGCACGGCATCTCTACACGTCATAAGAACACCCCATTGAATGGAAAGAGAGGGTCTTAAAATCTTACTTCATTTTTATGACCAGACGGCCATGAGGAACACCTTAATCAGAAATATAAATTTAACTACAAAACTAGTTAGATCTAAATTTACATATCTCATATACAATTTAAGATCTAATTAATACATGCTTTGCATACATCTCATATATAAAAAATTAATCTAATTAACATACTTTCAGATCTGATACATCACATATAATATCTAAAAAATAAGATTTAAATTGAACTATGTAAAATTAAATCTATTCTAGACAAGTTACTGGAATAATTCTACAATTGGTCTAGGCATGTAACAGATCAATTTTATGAAAAAATTAAAATTTTATTTTTTATTTTTTGATCTGATTATAACACTTATAATATCAAAAAAATAAAAAATAAATTAGATTTAATTTATATTTTAATCTTATTAAAATATAAAACTTAAGACTGTTCATGGATTCAACTAATCCTAGTGTAGTCATGCATCTCATGTATGTTAGATTTTTTTAGATTAAATTTTAAATATTTTGATTTCAGATCCTATCACATCTGATGTGATATTTGAAATCTTTTAATATTAGATAAATTAAAATTAAAATTAGATCTAAATTAAATCTGAAACTGAGCCATCAACCTGGCTCTGATATCAATTGAAAGAAAAATTGCTTTTTTCCTTTGTAAGATCTTCCAGATTTCATCAAATCTAGGGCGGAATAATTTAAAAATTTTATCTTATGCTATTTTAGATCTAATATTTGTTAGATTTAATTTTATTATCTGATATTTAAAATTTAAAATTAAATCTAAAAGTATGAGAAGTATAGACATACTTCAAGGGTAATCTGATTATCCTATAGATGATCTCAGCGCAGCCCGAGGTTCTGATGTAGCCACACAAGCACCTGGCCTTTACCAATATCCACTCAGGCAGAACCTGAAACATCTTCTCCTCACAAACCTACGCTCCAAAAATCAGATCTCTATCTGATTTGAAAGTACTTCAGAACTCCTTCTGAAGTAGGAGCAGTAGCTTGTCGAAGATGTCCTGCAGCCTTCCTGTTCCTGGCGTCACCACACCTTTTCCTTGCACCAGATGAATGTCCAACTCCTTGGACGTGAAGAGGGGAGATAGGAGAGTAGGGAGGATATGGAGAAGAAGGGAGGGGGTGGCAGCTATTGGGTTTGGTGCAAAAAAATAACTTCAGCCTTTAACCCTAGGTGCAGAAAGATTTATATAGACCCTGTATGCTGCGTGATAAATACTTAATTGAAGTCATTTAAAGCAGAAAATTATATTTAATTTATTTTATTTATTCAAAATTTGATGTTTCTTTTTATGTTTTACAGAAAAGGTAATCGCCGATACAAAGAATCCGATTCATAGATCAAAAAGATTCAAGTTTGAAGAAAATTAGACCTAAAATAAAATTAAAATAAAAGAAAGACGCATACGGTATTATAGAAAATAAAGATACTATGCAAGGAATCCAAAAGGATATAGATGTCATTATGAAAAAATAAAAGTTTCTTTTTGGAATATGAAAAAGTTGTTTCACGTTGAATTCTCCTGGGTACGTGAGTGGACGCGGGGTGGACGCGGCATGAGCTCGTGGGCGCACAGGTGAGTGCGGACGTGGGCGGACGGACACGAGCAGGCGCGCGCACAGCGGGCGCACGGCGAGCGGGCGCGCGGCAGACGGGTTCGCAGGGAGTTTTTGATGGCGGTCGAACAGATGCTTATTAAAGGAAAAAATTAATATTTAGAAATATTTTGAGAGGAAAGATTTGTATTTTCTTTAGTCCCACATCAAAAAATCATGTAAAACTCCTCCCTCCTAACACCTATAAAAAGGCTTTTTGTACTTCCATTAGAGGGGAGCCCAGAAATTTTTCTAGAGCCTTGCATAGAGGAATAGAAAGGGACTACTTCATGAGCAGCTAGGCTAGCAGTCTCGGGAGTGGAGAAGAAATTTTGTAACGACACAGAGATAGTTTATTGTTCTAAACTTTCCTGTATTTCTTTATATGCAATAAAGATTATGCTTTTTATTTAAATTGTCATGAGTTCTTTATTTGCTCCCTTTCATATGCTTTTATTTATGCTTTCTTGTTAGATTAATATTAGGAACAACTTTTACTTTTCGGAGACGCACCGTGATCTACGGATACGGGGCGTGCCAAGGAAAGAAGAGTTGTTTACCTAGTATTTTCTGAAGACGCACCGTGATCTACGGGTACGGGACGTGCCGAGAAAAGACAGGTATTTTTTTTAAGATTAATCACATCTATTTAATTAAAAAAAAAGAGATACAACTCTACTAGTACAAAATTAATTCAAAACTCTGGAGCTCTTTATTTTCTTATTACATCAATTTTAAGATAATTTATTTTCTAAATCAAAAACAACGCTTCTTTCTTTTATTTTGCAATCTCAACTTAGCCCAAGGTCCCTGAGGATACGATCTCGACTCATCCTACCTACGTAATGAGTAGAGTTATTTTTGGTGCTATCAATGACTACGCATCAAATTTTGGCACCATTGCCGAGGATCTTGGCACGGTTGAATTAAAAAATTGAAAAAAAAAATTAAAAAAAAATACTTTTCAATTTTTATTTCTCGCTTTAAATTTTTTTTTAGTGCTTTCTAGCTAGATAATCTTATTTGCATAATTACATAATTACCTTGCATAACTAATTTACTACTTTTTAATCTTAGGAATTTTTCTGCTTAGAATAATTTGCTACTTTTTATAGCCTACTGATTTATTGCTTTTTAGACTTAATCACTTAAATTTATTTTCTTGTAAAACTAAAAAAAATAAAAAAATAAAAAAAAATATATAAAAGAAAAAAACTATAAACTTTTTTTAAAAAAAAAAGTCACTGATATTTCATAACACTTAACTAAAATAGCGTAACCTCAAATATAAAAATTTCTAATTTGATTGGATACCTTGTTTTTTTGCATCTCATCTCCATAATTAACTTTAAGGGCGCAACCCATTAACTAAGATAAGGTGGGGATTTGATCACCCTTCTTTGGCCCACAAATCACCCCCTTGCATTTGCATAACCTAGACCTTAATCTAAAATCAACTAGACGTCAGCCCTAGAAATTTTGAGCTCAATAGGATAAGAAAGCTCTAGAGTTGAACCGAGTGCGGATTGGTTAATTGCTCGGTGTCTAAGGCAAGTGGTTAAAAAAAGTGGTTTTCAATTGGTTCCGTTGACTGACCTGGCCAACTCAGTTGGTGTCTAAGAAAAGCAACGAGCAAAAAACCTCCCACATCTTATGCTTACCTGGTCGAGTCAGTTAGTCAGTCTTGAGCTTGGAGTGCTCAAAGGCGGTCTTGGAAGTTAGGAGCTGTCTAGATCGAAGTTAACCTTAGGATAGAGAGTCTATGATTGTTTAAGTTGATTGCAATTAACATCTAAACATTAACTAATTTCTCCCTTTTCATAGATTTAAGATTCTTAGGTTCTTCTCTTTAGATTTTCTTCATTCTTTTCTCACTTTATTATAAAAATATATATTATAAAAAGAAAAATTTTTTATGTTTGCTCTACAGTATAATTGTAAGGTGTATGCTTGGCCGTAGATCGTTACGACCAGAAATCCAACCTTTTGATCCAGAAATAGAAAGAACCTTTAGAGCCAACATACGTAAAAATATGGACCGAAATCAAGAGAATGATCCACCCAAGCAATTGAAGGAGTATTTTACTCCTTCCACATATATCTACTCTCCTTGTATTCAAGTGCCCCCTGTGGAGACCACTCAATATGAAATTAAGTCCAGTATAATCCAAATGTTACCTTCATTTTATGGACTTAGTAATGAGGACCCTTATAAACATCTTGAAGAATTTCTTGAGATATGCTCAACTATCAAAATTCACAACTTCTCCGATGATGCTCTTAGGTTAAAATTATTCCCTTTCTCACTTAAGGACAAAGCCAAATACTGGCTACATAATTTGGATTCCATGACTATATCAACCTGGGACCAGTTGCAAGGAGAGTTTCTTAAGAAATATTTTCTCATAGGAAAAACTAATCAAATAAGAAAAGCCATAACTAGTTTTTCCCAATTAGATGGAGAAATATTTCATGAAACATGAGAGAGATTAAAGGACCTTATTAGAAAATATCCCCACCATGCTGTACCCAAGTGGCAGTTAATCCAATATTTTTATGATGGGCTATCTAAAAGACATCGACAAATGGTCGATGTATCATGCGGTGGGACATTCATGCTGAAAAGTGAGGATGAGGCATGGCAACTGTTTGAAATTTTAAGTGAAAATTCATTACATCATATGTCTGCCTCTATTAGAGATAAACCCATGTTAAATCCAAAGAGAGGTGGAATATATGAAGTAGGAAATGCCATAGATATCCACCATAAGGTAGATGAATTGTCCCAAAAGTTAGATCGATTATTAAGTATAGGACAGTCACCTTCTCCATCCTGTCAGATACAAGATATATGTGCATTGTGTTCGAGCCCCACTCATTGTGTGAATGATTGTCTGGTTGCACCACAGTTTCATGAACATGTACAAGAACAAGTCCATCAAGCCCAAACTACTCATAGACCAGGGAACAACCCCTATTCTAGTACGTACAATCCGGGCTGGAGAAACCATTCAAATTTTTCCTGGAGACCACAACCAATGGTTGACCCTGCCGCACCTCGACCTCAATATCAGGACCCAACATATAGGCATGGACCATACCATCAATTTCAAAATGTTCCTCAACCGTCTACTACTGGTCACAGCTCAGCTTTTGAGGAAAAAGTCCTGAAAGCACTAGAACGATTAGAAGTCAACACTCAGACCCTTAACTCCCACACACAATCCATTGCTAAGCTAGAGACCCAAATAGGTCAACTAGCAACTGCATTCAGTAGGAGGGAAGGAGGAAAATTACCAAGCCAACCCGAGAGCAACCCAAGAGGGCAATTTGTGATTAAGAGTTCTAATACCCCAGAAACTTTTTCTGAACATGCCAAATCAATCATGACTCTGAGAAGTGGGAAGGTCATTGAACACACTAGTAAAACCAATGAGACCGACCCTAAACCTCTAACCGAATCCAAATCACCCAAGAACAAGGAGGACCTGAAAATAGAGAAGGAACCAACTGCACTGGAATCATCTTACTTGCCTAAAGCCCCATTTTCGAATGCCCTGAAAGCTCCTATTCCTGTAGATAAGAAGGGAGAAAAACTCGATGAGATGTTAGAATTATTTAAGAAAGTCTAAATTAATCTTTCCCTTCTAGATGCAATCAAACAGGTCCCTGCTTATGCCAAATTTTTGAAGGATTTATGCACCCAAAAACATAAATCTAGATCACAAATCTCAAAGAAAATATGCCTCACTGAACAGGCTAGTTCTGTCTTCCAACATGCCACTCCTCCAAAGCTTAAGGATCCAGGAGCCCCCATCATTTCCTGTGTTATAGGAGATTACCACATTGAAAAAGCTCTTCTGGACTTAGGGGCAAGTGTGAATCTTTTACCTAGTTCGGTGTATGAACATTTTGGATTTGGAGAACTGAAACCCACATCAGTCACACTGCAGTTAGCCGACAGATCAATTAAGGAACCACATGGAATGCTTGAGGATGTCTTGGTCAAGGTAGATGAGTTTTACTTTCCAGTTGATTTTCTGGTTCTCGACATGAAACTAAGTGGCAACCCAAGACAAATTCTCATTATTTTAGGATGACCCTTCCTAGCTACGGCAAATGCATGCATTAATTGTAGGACAGGAGTCATGGACGTATCGTTTGGGAATAAGAAACTGAGACTGAATGCATTTGGTGCTTCCCAAGGACCATCAATGGATAGTTGCTTCGAAGTAGATACACTAGAAGACATTATAGAAGATGCAACACCCACAATTCTAGCACCAAACCCCTTAGGTACTTGCTTGGCTCACTTTGGAGTGTATGACTTTGAGGGATATATGAAAGAAGTTAACACCTTGTTGGATACACCACACGATAAAACCACTCCTCCATGGACAATCAAGTATGAGCCATTGCCCACCTTTTGTTGGTTTTATTGCATATGACGTCTGGCTGAAGATGTTAAACTGAGCACTTTTTGGGAGGCAACCCAAATTTCTTTTATTTTGTTTTAACTGATCTTCATTTTTTTAAGAATAAAGGACTACTCTGTATGGAAGAGTCTATCAATAAACTTGACGTCTGGCTGAAGACGTAAAACTTAGCACTTGTTAGGAGGCAACCCAATGATTTCATATTTTTTTTTTACTTTACTGCAGCTGCAGAAATTTAGAACAAGAGCCTATTAATCAATGAAGCTATCTTCAACTTTCAAAGTAAAATTATCCCAGGTGCACTCTCTCCTTTTATTTTCTTTGCTTTCCTACTCCATTGAGGACAATGTAGATTAAGTTGGGGGGGGAGGAAATTAATCAAATCTTCGAGTATGGTTAAATAATTAGTTTTGTGTATCTGAATTTTATTTTGATTAAGAATCAATTAGGCATCCTAAATAATGAATGATTAACGGTCAAGATAATTTTAAAGAAACTGAGGAATAAATTATTAAAAAAACCCAATGAATGGTAGGGTTTAGACTAGACCAAATTTTAGGAGTGATTCTACTACCCTCTTCTTACTGATCTCAATAAAGAATCTACTTCATGAGAGATTGGGTGGAAAGGTCGAGGTATGCAAAAATTCACCTTAAAATTTACTTTAAAAAAAAAAAAACATTGGTTTCCTACTGAGTAACCATGCTCTTTAGCCTAAGTAAGCATTGTGGTTCACGTAAAAAGGTAGGCAACGTTAAAAAAAAATAATAAAAAATAAATAAAAAATAAAATAGTGGATAATAAGGGGATTAAATTGCAAGAAGATAATAAACCTCTCTCCCTTTAAGTTAGAGGATTTAAAGAGTAAAGTGGGGAGTTGGTGAAAGAAAAGCTCTGAAATTTCTTTAGTTAATACTCTACCACTAATTGGGTCAAATTGATAATCCAATGAAATATCTCTTTAATGGTCTGACCAAGTATCATCTACCTTTTGGGATGCCTAACCTAATTTTTGATTCAAGACCGAGTCGGTACACAATGCTGATATATCTATTTTACTCGAGGACGAGCAAAATTCAAGTGGGGGGTGTGATAAACACTTAATTGAAGTCATTTAAAGCAAAAAATTATATTTAATTTATTTTATTTATTAAGAATTTGATGTTTCTTTTTATGTTTTACAAGAAAGGTAATCATCGATACAAAGAGTCCGATTCATAGATCAAAAAGATTCAAGTTTGAAAAAAATTAGACTTAAAATAAAATTAAAGTAAAAGAAAGATGCATACGGTATTATAGAAAATGAAGATACTATGCAAGGAATCCAAAAGGATATAGACGTCATTGTGAAGAAACAAAAATTTCTTTTTGGAATATGAAAAAGTTGTTTCACGTTGAATTCTCCTGGGCGCGCGAGTGGACGCGGGGTGGATGCGGCGTGAGCTCGTGGGCGCGCGGGTGAGCGCGGACGCGGGCGGACGGATGCAAGCAGGCGCGCGCACAGCGGGCGTGCGGCGAGCGGGCGCGCGACAGACGGGTTTGTAGGGAGTTTTTGATGGCGGTCGAACAGATGCTTATTAAAGGAAAAAATTAATATTTAAAAATATTTTGAGAGGAAAGATTTGTATTTTCTTTAGTCTCACGTTAGAAAATCATATAAAACTCCTCCATCCTAACACCTATAAAAAGACTTTTTGTACTCCCATTGGAGGGGAGCCCAGAAATTCTTCTAGAGCCTTGCATAGAGGAATAGAAAGGGACTACTTCATGAGCAGCTAGGCTAGCAGTCTTGGGAGTGGAGAAGAAATTTTGTAACGACATAGAGATGGTTTATTGTTCTAAACTTTCCTGTATTTCTTTATATGCAATAAAGATTATGCTTTTTATTTAAATTATCATGAGTTTTTTATTTGCTTCCTTTCATATGCTTTTATTTATGCTTTCTTGTTAGATTAATATTACGAACAACTTTTACTTTTTGGAGACACGCCGTGATCTATGGATACGGGGCATGCCGAGGAAAGAAGAGTTATTTACCTAGTACTTTCTGAAGATGCACCGTGATCTACGGGTACGGGGCATGCCGAAGAAAGATAGGTATTTTTTCTAAGATTAATCACATCTATTTAATTAAAAAAAAAGAAATACAACTCTACTAGTGCAAAATTAATTCAAAACTCCCGAGCTCTTTATTTTCTTATTACATCAATTTTAAGATAATTTATTTTCTAAATCAAAAACAATGCTTCTTTCTTTTATTTTGCAATCTCAACTTAGCCCAAGGTCCCTGAGGATACGATCTCGACTCATCCTACCTACGTAGTGAGTAGAGTTATTTTTGGTGCTATCAACGACTACGCATCACTGCGCAGTGCCACATCATTCAACCAATCAAAAAATTCCAATAAATTTTGGAAAAATTCTAATTAGTTGCTTGATGTCATCTGATCACATCAGATAAAAATCCAAGCCTCTATCTTAAAGTTGATGCCAACACTGGATAAGGACAAAGAGAGGTTGGCGCCAAAGAGTCCAATCTTATCAAGACTCCAACCTTATCCACTTGGGGCACCCACTTAATCCAATTGGGCTCGTGCCATAATCTGATTATGGCACCTATTTGATGTGGTTTGGCTCCACAAAAATTTTCCAATAAGCTCTTGCCAAGTGGCCTTCAATTTAAGACCCATATGTCAACTTTTGACAAATATCCTAAAATAAAATTGATAAGTGACAGGAATTAGCAGGTGCTTGTCTTAAATTCATCTCATGAATTAAGACAAACTTTTTCTGAGCTGGACAAGCTTCATTTAGACTGAGAGAAATCTTTCTAAGGTTCTTTGGATGAGTCAAATCACATTTGACTCAGTAGAGACAGAAAAGATTACACGAGGAGAAAGTTAGGCTCAATTGTGTGCTAGCACGATTTCTTTGAACCTAATTGGATCTTATCCAAATCAATTGGGTTAGCCCAATTGATGACATCCAAACCCTAACCCTTGTTTGTGTGACCTAGTTAGGTTCAATTTTGTATGGTAATGAGACATGTCGTGATCTCATCATCGACATCATCGAAACTCCTTTTGATGGATCAGAACTCTTCTGATTCAGATAATTTGTTAGATGTGTGCCCTAGATGCTAGATTGGCTGACACATTCCTGTACAAATCTAAGGGCAAATTTATAATTTTGACTATAAATTAATAAATGAGTTTTTCTTCTATCACATTGTGTACATTATGTCTGTGATACATCCTTTGAGTTAGTAAGAATGTCAATTCATATTTTCAAGAGTTGAAAATTTAAGACATGAATTTACATAACTAACTCATAAACAGCTCCTGACCATAGGATCACCACGAGGATGGTGATCGATCTGAAAGGTTGGCATACGATCGCTTCTTTAGGATAGATGTGTCTTGAGTCTACGGTGTGGAGACACCGAAGTGAGAGTACAGGTATTCATTGAGAACAAGAGTATTGAGCGTGACCATATCAAGCAGTCATAAGGAAGTCTACCTTCTCATCGATGACTAGCTCGATGCTGCAGTTGTGTGTCTAGTTCATTGACCTGAGGTGCATCGACAGTTCACCTTGAGTATGTTATAGTTTGACTACACCATAACTCAGTCTCCTAGCCATTCGAAACCCTGAGGCGTATGTTGGCTATAGCATATTCATTGTAGGAACTAGGTCGCACCAAGATGGGATCTATCAACCTTGGTAGATGAGAGGAGTAGTCCTATGATGATTGAAAGTTTGAGTCCTTAAGCTCATGGCCATGACAGAGTGAAATAATGAAAAAAGAGTTTTTCATTGGGGTTCACATCGGACTGAGATCGATCGATTGATTCATATGACTGATGTTGGGTTTGACGAGTTTACCTTAACCCTAATTTAGTCAGGACTCATGATAAAGGAACTCAATCACACAGGTAGCTACATCGAGAGGTTCATCTTCAGTTTTGATGGATTGCCACCATATACCGCTAGATGTCACTGGTAGATTTTAGGAGCAATTAGAATGATCTTGATGATCGATCATTCTAATAGTCTGAATCAGAAGAGTTCTAGTCCATCGAAAGGAGTTTCGATGATGTCGATGATGAGATCATGATATGTCTCATTACCATATGAAATTGAACCTAACTGGGTTACACAAACAAGGGTTAGGGTCTGGATGTCATCAATTGGGCTAACCCAATTGATTTGGATAAGATCTAATTAGGTTCAAGAAAGTCGTGCTAGCACACGATTGAGCCTAACTTTCTCCTCGTGTAATCTTTTCTGTATCTACTGAGCCAAATATGATTTGACTCATCTATAGAATCTTGAAAAGATTTTTCTCAGTCTAAATAAAGCTTGTCTAGCTCAAAAAAGGCTTGTCTTAATTCATGAGATAAATTTAAGACAAGCACCTGCTAATTCTTGTCACCTGCCAATTTCATTTTAGGACATTTGTCAAAAGTTGACATATGGGTGTTAAATTGAAGGCCACTTGGCAAGAGCTTATTGGAGGATTTTTGTGGAGCCAAACAACATCAAATTGGGTTCCGTAATCAGATTATGGTGCGAGCCCAACTGGGTTAAGTGGGTGCCCCAAGTGGATAAGGTTAGAGAGTCTTGATAAGATTGGACTCTTTGGCGCCAACCTCTCTTTGTCCTTATCCAGTGTTGGTGCCAACTTTAAGATAGAGGCTTGGGTTCTTATTTGATATGATCAAATGTCATCAAGTAACCAATCAAAATTTTTCCAAAATTTATTGGAATTTTTTGATTGGTTGAATGATGTGGCACTGCGCAGCATACAGGGTCTATATAAACCCTTCTACGCCTAGGGTTAAAGGCTGAAGTTATTTTATGCACCAAACCCAATAGCTGCCACCCTCTCCCTTCTTCTCCACATCCTCCCTTCTCTCCTATCTCCCCTCTTCACGTCCAAGTAGTTGGATGTTCATCTGGTGCAAGAAAAAGGCATGGTGATGCTTAGAACAGGAAGGCTACAGGACATCTTCGAAAGGCTGCTGCTCCAACTTCAGAAGGAGTTCTGAAGTACTTTCAAATCAGATAGAGATCTAATTTTTGGAGTGTAGATTCATGAGGAGAAGATATTCTAGGTCTTGTCTGAGTGGATACTGGTAGAGGCCAGGTACTTTCATGGCAACATCAGAACCTCGGGCTGTGCTGAGATCATCTACAGGATAATCAGATTACCCTTGAGGTATGTCTATACTTCTCATACTTTTAGATTTAATTTTAAATTTTAAATATCAGATAATAAAATTAAATTTAATAGATATTAGATCTGAAATAGCATAGGATAAAATTTTTAAATTATTCTGCTCTAGATTTGATGAAATCTGGAAGATCCTACAAAGGAAAAAGGCGATTTTTCCTTCAACTGGTATCAGAGCCAGGTTGATGGCTCAATTTTAGATCTAATTTAGATCTAATTTTAATTTTAATTTATCTGATATTAATTCTAAAATAAATCTAAAAAATATGAGGAAACATGAAATACCTCAAGAGTAATCTGATTACCCAATAGATGATCGCAGCAAGCCTGAGGTTCTGATTTAGCCATGCAATAGTCTGACCTCTACCAGTATCCACTCAGGCAGGATCTAAATCATCTTCTCCTCATGAATCTTTGCTCCAAAAATCAAAACTCAATCTGATTAGAAAGATCTTCAAAAGCCTTCCTGAAGTTGGAGCAGTAGCTTGTCGAAGAACTCCTGCAGCCTTCCTATTCAAGGCATCACCACATCTTGATCCTTCACCAGATGGATGCCCAACCTTTTGGGTGTGAAGAGGGGAGAGAGAGCACCAGGGAGGACATGGAGAAGAGAAGGGTGGCTGGCTTTTGCTGGGTAGGGAGCAGAATCACAAAACCCTAGGTGCAGACAGGGTTTATATAGACCCTGCTGCGCTGCGCAGTACCACATCATTCGACCAATCAAAAAATTCTAATAAATTCAAAAAAATTTTGATTGGTGGAGTGATATCATTTGATCACATCAGATAAAAACTCTCACTCTCTCTCCTATGTTGGCACCATCTTTGGATAAGCACAAGGGAGGTGGCGTCCAAGAGTCCATGTTGACAAAGACTCTCCATCCTTATCCACTTGGGGTGCCCACTTAATCCAATTGAGCTCACGCCATAATCTGATTATAGTGTCCAATGTAATGTGGATTTGGCATGTAGACACTTCACAAAAATCCTCCAATGAGCTCTTGCCAAGTGGCCTTTAGTTTAAGATCCATATGTCAACATTTGACAGATGTCCTAAAATGAAAATGACAGGTGACAGGAATTAATAGGTGTTGTCTTAAATTCATCTCATGAATTAAGATAAGACTTTTCTGAGCTGGATAAATTTTATTTAGACTGAGAGAAACCTTCTCAAGATTCTCTGGGTGAGTCAAATCATATTTGGCTCAGTCGAGATAGAAAAGATTACACGAGGAGAAAGTTAGGCTCAATCGTGTGCTAGCACGATTTCCTTAAACCTAATTGGATCTAATCCAAATCAATTGGGCTAGCCTAATTGATGACATCCAGATCCTAACCCATGTTAGTGTGACCCAGTTAGGTTCAATTCTGTATAGTAATGAGACATGTCATGATCTCATCATCGACATCATCGAAACTCCTTTCGATGGACCAGAACTCTTCTGATTCAGACAATTAGAATGATTGATCATCAAGATCATTCTAATTGCTCTAAAAATCCATCAGTGATATCTAGCAGTATATGGTGACAACCCATCAGAACTGAAGATGAACCTCTCGATGCAGCTACCTGTGCGAATGAGTTCCTCTATCATGAGTCGCGACTGAATTAGGATTAAGGTGAACTCGTCAAACCCAACATCAGTCATATGAGTTAATCGATCGATCCGAGTCCGATGTGAAATCCTAATGAATTTTTTTTTTTCATTATTTCACTCTACCATGGCTTTGTGCTTAAGGACTCGATCTTTTGATCACCATAGGACTACTCCTCTCATCTACCGAGGTTGATAGATCCCATCTTGGTGCGACCTAGTTCCTACAATGAATATGCTACAGCCAACATACACCTCAGGATTTCGAATGGCTAGGAGATCGAGTTATGGTATAGTCAAACTATAACATACTCAAGGTGAACTATCGATACACCTCAGATCAAAGAACTAGACACACAACTGTAGCATCGAGCTAGTCATCGATGAGAAGGTAGACTTCCTTATGACTGCTCGAGATGGTCACGCTCAGTACTCTCATTCTCAATGAATATCTGTACTCTTACTTCGGTGTCTCCACACCGTAGACTCAAGACACATCTACCCTAAGGAAGCAATCGTACACCAACCTTTCGGATCGATCACCATCCTCGTGATGATCCTATGGTCAGGAGCTATTTATGAGTTAGTTATATAAATTTATGTCTTAAATTTTCAACTCTTGAAAATATGAATTAACATTCCTACTCACTCAAAGGATGTATGACAGACACAATGTACACAATGTGATAGAAGAATAACCCATTTATTGATTTATAGTCAAAATTATTAATTTACCATTAGATTTGTATAGGAATGTATCAGCCAATCTGACATCTAGGGCACACATCTAACATCTTCAACTTTCAATATCAGCTATCGAAGTTGGGTTCGATGAGCTTGTCACTATCCAACAGCGTACGGAGGGATAGTGTATTGGCTATAACTAAAAGATAAAATATTAACCTATTAGTATATAAATTATTTTTAATTCAAAAGATATGGACTTTAGTCTAAAGATCCTCTCACTATTTTTAACGAATTAGTAGCCTCTACCTCCAACTCGAAGAATTACATTAATTTCTTAGCGGGTACTAGAATCCACATGGACTTTATTCGAGCCCGAGTGTGGCTCAGCCAACCTTAGTGCATCTATGTATAAGTTCATAACTAATTATTTCTTCAAATAATTTCTAGCAATTAGGTTTTGCCCCATGCATCCCTTCAGCAGGCGTGTGGCACCTCCACTGAAAATCTCAATTATGTCCAATCATTAACATGACATGCCAAGTGCATCCAATAAACGGATGTCTAGGCCTGTGTGTGGCTCGACCAACCTGAGCATTGATCTGAAGGTACATCATGATGGTTATTTGATGAATGATAATTTCAATATATAATAGACATCAGGCATGTGGTGCCTCCAATGCCTATTTGGAATATTAGACTTATTATCGTACATCTTAATGGAAGGCTATGATCAAGTTATCTCATAATTTTATCATTTTATGAATCTAATAATTTAGAAGATTTGATTTTATTGATCTAAGAATAAGAGAAGAAGATGACTTACAAGCTACAATACTTCCACTGACTTCACCAAGTCATGTAAAGGATTAGACACAAGCTGGTTTAGAGATATCAAAATCAGTCACACTGATTCACCTTAATGGCATGGGTCTGCACGAATCGATTAGTGACTTAATCAAAATATAATCTATCATGTTGAGCAGGTAAGTGAGATCAGTGAGAGGGATATACCCTTAACTCATCGTAGATACATTTAGGTGAATAGCTCTCAATTAAAAATCACTTGATCGAATCTGTCAAACTTATCTGAGATACCAACTGATTAATTAATTTTGATTTGATTCACTAGAAGATTCGGGCTCAACCACGGAGCCATGATCATGATCTATTTATTAGGGTCAAACACATAGACTTGATCAAACTTCAACTATTGAGATTGAGTTAAAGAAATTCTAACCTAATCTAATTCAACACTTGATTAGATTTAACCAATTTTTTTAATTGATCCATATATATTTCTAACCCTAGGTCTAACCCATTAGAAGGACCTAATTCATGCTAACCCTTTGCCCATTAATTTATGTGATATCTTAATGATCTTCAATTCTCAAATCTAGATCATTTAAATTTAATTTAAAATTAAGTGTATGAAATATGTGTTTCAGTCTGTAGAATTATTCTACAAAGATTTTAGGTGAAGCATACTATATGTTTCAATTCATAAAAATAAATTTTCATAATATGTTTAACAATTAAACATGCATAGGTATGATCTAAACTTCATACATACATCTCATGCATCATGACAATTTTAGATCAATACCAATTACATCATATGTAACATGCTATTCAAATTTAAAATAATTTTATATTTAAATTTTATTTTATTATAATAAATCATAAATTATTTTAGATCTAATTTAAATGTATTTATAATTAAAATAATACAAAAAAATCTATTCATTTTCTTTTCATGAAATTGGATCATAATGACACTCCTACACGTCATAAAAGAATCCATCGAATAAGCAAAAGAGGGATTCATCTCTTCAATCTCCTATGACCAGATGGTCTAGTGATCTCATCAATCCGAGTACTAAGCTACTAAGATCTGAAATCTAGTTTCATATTTAATCACATCAATATTTAATTATTGATAAAATTATTTATGTCATGAACATGTCCTAGATCTTATCAATCATGTTCTTCATCTAATCCAATTAGATTCGATGCATCATATATATCATATCAGATTTGAAATATATCTTATACTAATTATAAAATATCTATTTTTGATTTGATATCATATAGAAAATTAATTAAATACAAATATAAATGCATAACGAATAAATTTCTGATAAAATTTATTTTTGTGCAGTGCTGAATTTTGATAGGTTTCAAATTTAAATATCCATCAAAATGGATCCAATTCAGATCTAAAATAAACCCTACTTCATAATAAAAATAATAATATTAAAATTCTATTAAAATATATTTAAAATATTTTTTAATTTATTTTATTATTCTGTCAAAAATTCAGCAACAGCAGAATTCTGTTATAACAAACTTATAACAACCTTAATCAACAATTAATTAGACTTATCTAATCCAATCAAAATTAGATCAAAAATTTTATACAAACAAATTTAAATTAGATTTAATATCTTACAAAAAAATTTAATTATATCTTATGTAATTAATCCCAAAAAATTTAGTTATGCATGCATGTATTTTAGATTACTCTGATACCAATTGAAGGGAAGGAAAATTGTTTCTTTTCGGATGGCCCAGGTTGCATCTAAAACTTTTTCTATTAATCTACATGAATAAGGATCAAATTCTTACTTGATTAGCAATAGAACCAAAGATTAAATCTAAAAATATCTGAATTAAACCTTTACAGAGGCCTGGATGTGCAGACCCTCTACTTCACATGCACGCTAGACATCGCAAGAAAGCAGGATGAACTCCGATCTTCATAATCCAATCAAATGAGAGAGAAGATGTGATAGTGTGACACCTCATACTAGCTGGTGGGATGCCCAAGGAGGGCCCACACCCAAGGGAAGAGAGGCGGCACCAAAAGGGGAGAGGCTAAGGAGAAGAAGAAGGGCTTCTCTCTTCTCACGCCTCTCTCTCTCTTTCTCTCTTCTCTCAATTTGATTTATCTGCTATGCATCTATAGGTAGAGATCCTCTCTATTTATAGATGATTCTTATGACCTAATAAGTATAGGAGTCCTAACTCAAATCTGATTTGAATCAGTCCAATACTCATGAAAGATGGATTCCTACATGAGATAAAATTGCTGTCACTTATGACAACCACTTTGCATCCAATCTCTCACTCATATAGGATGCTCCAAACTAGCACCATTCTAGGTATTGGTCAGCTCATATGAGAGAAAAATTTTAGTGCAAGAAGGATTTCTCATATCTCATCCAAAATGGGTCCGATTCAAATCCAATTCGAAGCTGGTCCAAAATAATTTCGAAAGACTGTCAACCCTAAACTCTTTAGGACTTTTACATCAAGTCTAACTTAGATTTTGGATCCAATTAAGCTTAATCAATTTAAATTTAATCTAAAATTAATTAGTATTTAAAATTAATTTTTCATTTGCTTCATAGATCATAGATCAGAAACTGTTTATCTCCGATATCAAACCTGAACCTCATCTATAGTGCTAGCTAGACAAAGTCAACTCTTCAATCTCATTTGATCTATAACTTAATTCTCAATCAAGTTAGCTTATATGTTCAATCAAGTCAAGTACCTCCAAATTGGACATATAAACATAGGTCAATTTTTTTCTACTTTGTCTGACTTGTGTGCGCAACTCTATAGATTCAAATACTAAGTTGATAGTACAGGAACTAATTCCTACACTAATCGAGATACCATCTAGTAATAGTTTCTGACGTCCAGATAGGTCGAATTATCATAAAAGAATATTTCAAAACTCATATATATGGTTACCGTATAATTCATCCTTTTGACCCTGAATGCTTTAGGATGGTCTCAAGTTAACTATCAATCGAGTATGCTTCATCCATATTATATTTCAATCTTTTAAATCTATCTCATAGATTATCCTGGCCAAAGCTTTGCTTAATCAAAATATAGTGATACATCAATTTCAATAATTTGGAGGTGTCAATCTCATCTTGATTCACACACAGACTTCATAAGTACTTGACTGTATCCAGTAACCTCCCATCACTGCATTAGAAATCCAGATAGTCCAGCATCAAAGCACAATGAGTTGCTTGCAAGTCATTATGGTGATCTTAGATTTGAAGGATACTTATATGCATATACTTCGCGAGCAACTCTTGACAGCAGAATGCTCAGCAGGTGAGTCACTTGTTCAGTGATGATGTACTCCTACATCTCACCTGTATGCCATATTAGTGTCACCACACTCCTTGGTTAAGAGGACAACCAACCCATATGGCACACAATGACCTCCACTCAATAAACTGAAAGAATAATGACCTATAAGCCAATCATAAATGGAATGCGATAGGGTGTTTATTATAATTTATCTTCCAAACTCATGTAATTAATATTTATGTTATTAATAAAATAGGTATTTTTGATTCATTATATATTGCATCTTGTTGTTCTTAAGATTATAATGAACTCCATAGGTCTGGGCAATGATTTTAGGACCGTGATGAGATCATAACAGTAAGATCTAAATTCTTGATAGCCCTAACCTAAAATATTTCTAATCATTGATACATTGAGTCAGAGATCAATGATACCGGTAAGACTGGCATGTCCTATGTATGCTTAGAAATGAGGATGGTTGATCTCACAACCACTTGTGTGGTAACACTAATACAAGAATATGGGTGCTTATTAGAGAATGAGTTTACTGAATTGACCTGTAAGAGAATATCAGATGGAATCTTATTTATATGTCAACTGATATTTTTCTAGTGAGAGTTGTATAAGTGATCCTTTGACCTGAGATCACCATGGTACCTTATGTACTTGGATTCATATTTTGATCCACTTCCTAAATTAGTTCTTTGATCCTTGTATGGAGTATTCTGGATATGGTGAAGAGTGCATAGAGGTTGTGAGTGATCAATAAGAGATCAGTCACTCCTAATAAGGAGAGTAAACATCCTATGTGATCTCATAGGTCGGTGATCCTAGAAGTCTTTGGCCAAAGCAGGATGATAATTAAAAAAAAAATTTTAATATATCATCAACTAAATTATTATCTTCAGATCGAGATACATAATGATAAGTGATTGGGTTTGACATATTTTCATACCCACAGCTCATCTGGGATATTGTTTGACTGAAGGATTGAATTACATAGGAACTTGCCACTGAAGGATATTTTGATAATTTTTTATCAAAATTTCAAATCTTCTAGGTAGTCATGATACATTACTAAATATCAATATTGACTTGTAGATTTATCAAAATTAAAAGAGTTTAATTCTGAAATCAATTTGGAAGAGTCTAAGTTGATTGAAACTCTTCGGGTGACCTAATCTCATCGGATTAGGCTTACGTCGAAAGTCTTGATTTACTGCTGGCTAGATTTGAAACCCAATAGATCACACATTTTAGAATTTAACCTTGATCTGATTTAATTAGAATTTAATATAAATTTTATGGGTTAATTTGATATGCTAGCACATTGTATTAACCCTAGTTCTTAAATTGATTTAGATCAAAGTGTTTGAGCTAACCTAGACTAGTTGCCTTTGACCTAATGGGATTGGGTCAATTTAGATTGGATCCTTATCCAACTTGAAATAGTTTTAAGTGGAGAAGGACTCCTCTGCACCCACTAAAAGTTGCACCAAAAAATAAATGTCACCCAATTCATTTTCATGTGTGAAGATGGAGAGTCCTTCTTAAAGAAGGAACTTATCTTAACATGTTGCCATAATTGATAAACCAGAAGTCCTTTGATTTGTTGCCAAATTTTAATAAAATTTTTATGGAACATAAAAGAGGAAGAGTCCTTCTATAACAATATATAATATACTAAAAATTCCACATAGTAAATTTATTCACCACATGAGAAGTTGGAGCGCCAAAGGTTGGCACCCCTTCATCTTATGACACATCCCTTGGTCCCTTATTTATATGGGACATCCTAGATGGTTGGGTGCTGAGTTTTAAGTTGAAACCAAAGAGGAGGGATGTGAAAATCATAAGAAAAATTCTGAAAAAAATTTGAGAAAAAGGCAAGAGAAAATTGAGTGGCAAAAGTTGCAAGAAGGGTGGTGAGATTTTTGGCAAGGGTTGTTAGTGTGCCCTAGGGTTTGATTTTTTCATATATTGGAGCCAAAAATCAAACCTTAGGTTGTGATACATCTGAAGAGTATTTTTTTGGTGTCATTCTAATGATAAGATTAGAAGCAATTGGGCTTTGGCATGATCATACCGCAAGTTCGAAGCCGACAGTATTTTTGAGAAGATAAGGCTGCGGTAGCGCGTCAGTTGGGAAGGACCTTGGCCAACTTTCATATGGATCATCATTGGAGGACTTCTACTTTAGAGTCTCATGGAGAACACCAACATGTCACTTTTTAATTTTGATAAAAGTTTAAAATTCTATCCCTTTTGCATGCTTGTTTTTGTTTTATCGATATCGGCAAGGTGATTCTAGGGTTTGGATTCTGGCTTGAGAGTTTTATTTGATAAAGTTATTAATTTATATAATTTTAAAATTTTAAAAATTATTTTTTATTGTATGGTCAGAACCCAATAGTGATACCAGAGCCACCCTTGTTTGATTTGATTAAACAAGTACAAAGTAGTTGAATAGAATTGTTATTGATCATACATTGCCAAAAATGTTGCATTAATTTTTAGCATTGATCTTTAATCTCAAAAAATATTTTTGACTTTATATGTACCATGATTTTAAATTGTAATTATTAAAATTATGAATTTATGATAATTTAAAATTTATATTATTATGGTAGCTTATTGCTTAAATCGATATATGGTTAAGGGTGTTATGCATGCCTAATATGATTAGGGTTAGTTGTATTTCTTGGATATGCTTGTCATATGTTATGACTTCAATTGCACTCTTATTTGATTTTTGACATAATTATATGATTGCTAGTATGATTGGTGATTACATACCATATTGCATAATTTATAGAGTATATTTTATGTAGATGTAGTTAGGATGTGCCGAGATCAGTTCAAAATCTCTCTTAAGAATTATATTAAGTTATAATGTCGAGATTTACTTTCAATTCAAAAATCAAATTCTTTAGATCAATTAGTGTCGAGAAAAGTATGATAGGTGATTTTCTAATTAGGTCCGTATGCTGGTCTGGCCAACTATGTTCATGTCTAAGAAAAGCTACGGAGAGCCTCCCACCTACTGACCTGATCAATTTGATCTTATTAAATTTTGGACTTAGATTGATTAGTGATGTAGATACTACAAGGGCCTTCCTTCAGACTTGATCGATAGAGTATGTCAAGATCTTAATGAGCTTATTGTGCTATCCACAAGACTTACTATAGAAATTGATATGATATTGATTAAGTGCATTTTGATGCTTATGACATATTTTGAATAGTGTTGCTTTGTTGTGCTATCCACAAGGGCAACGTTGTTTAAGTATGACCATATGGGATTAAAGGATCAACTTAATTAGAACACTATAGTTTGTTATGCTATCCACAAGGCTATATGTGATCTAGAGGCTAGAAAGAAAAATATTGAGAATTATAGAGGTACAATTGGTAAAGAGTTACTTACTCTTGAACTCATGAATACTTGTTGTGCTATCTAGAAGGTGTTTGTGAGGAATAAGGATCTCAACCCCACTAAGAAATATTAGTATGTTTCTCGATTTTCATATTTGAGGGCAATAAAGTTTGATAAAATAGTGAGAGATACAATTAGATAAAAGTCCTAGTCTAGTTGTGCATGTCATCATGAGTTATCCACTTATATTGTGTTCTTGTTATTGTAGATTAACAACACACATGGTATCCTCACTTTCACTTAGAGGTATCCAAGATGCAAATAAGTTGACTGGATCCAACTATGTCGATTGATTAAGAAACTTGAGAATTATTCTCACTCAGGAGAAAATCTTCTACATTCTAGATACATCTGCTTCAGTTTCTCTTCGAAAAGATGCTTTCGAGGAGGAAAGGGCCATATATAAGATGTGGAAAGATGACAGTGTGACTGTCAAATGCATCATGCTTGCCTCTATGAGCAACAAGCTTCAGAAGCAATATGAGGATATGGATGTTCTCTCTATACTCCTTAATCTTAAAGAGTTATGTGGGGAACAAAGTCGAACTACTCGATTTGAGATATCAAAAGCAGTTATTCCATACCTGCATGACTGAAGGCACCTCCATGCAAATGCATGTCCTGAAGATGATTGATTTGATCACTCATCTGGGATAGCTGGGCTTTATCATGGATGGTGAATTGAGCCAAAATTTGATCCTATAGTCTCTCCTTAACTTCTTTTCTCAGTTTGTTATAAATTACCATATGAACAAACTGAACATCAGCCTGAAGAAATCAGATCTAGGGTTTCAGGGTTAGATCTTGAAACTTTTTTAAGATCAGACAGTGGAAGACTAAAATAAATTAAAATTTATCTTATAAAACTAAAGAATCTCTAGATCTAAGATCTTATTATATAATTATTACATGGCATTAAATCAAAAAATAAAATATAAAGAGCAAGAACTATATGTTGATCATATCAACATGTTTCTATACTACATCTAATGTATGTAAAATATAATAGATCAGATCTATTACCTTGCAAGTTAGATGTTCTAACTTTGCTGATTTGGGCTTGAGGATGATGTTATGAGCTGCACATATGTTCGACCTCTAGGAGTCGTCCACACAAGCTCATGAATCATGATCAGAAGTCTTAGTCCAGGAAATCAGCACAGTATGCTAGTACTATGCTGATCCTTCTTCGATGGTCGATCAGATGCCTCCTTCTTTTTGATTTGGACTCTTCCAAAGATGAGAAGTAGGAGAAGAAGTTTTAGATGTGAGATACTCTCAGAAAACTCATAGATGGAGGAAGAAAAGGGGTGAACTCAGCAACCTTAGAAGAAGACCCTCTTCTTCTTCTCTTTGCTCTCACCTAGATACTTAATTTTGTGTCTATTATATGTCCACACCCTAACACTCTTTCTCTCTGATTTTCACACACCCCAAAGGTCTCTCACTACTCTATAATCTACAAAACTTTCAAGAAGAAATTCATCTTAAATCAAGCGATATGAAGAATCTTTGTCTAGGTCAAATACCTAGTCAAGAAAAATCCAAACAGGGCAAGACAAGGGGTGCCCAACTCTTGGGTGCCCCCTCCTTCTTTTTCTACCATGGACCACCAGCAAAGGGTACACAATATGTGCCATAAAAATCACAAAAATTCCAAAAAAAATTTGGGTAAAATCAGTACCATTAGGAAAGAGTTTTGGTTTCCTAAAATTCTATCTCATAGAATTTGAAATCCAAACTAATTCTTACTTTGACTTGGTCAACAACCACATTCCATGTAAGAAAGAAAGAGTGGAAAGCTTTGAGCATGTGTGAAGGCCTGGGAGAGAAGGTTTTGATGCACAAAATAAGAGAGAGTAGGTGTGGGGGGCTAAGGTGGTGCAAGGTGGAATCCTAGTCTTACTAGGATTCAATCTATGACTTGTTCAAATTTGGTTTCTCAAACCAAATCAAACCAAAACCAAATCAACCCAATTAAAATAGATCTTAATCTAATTAAAAACTTAATTTAATTAAATTAAATTAGATTTAAATCTGATTTAATTTTTTAATCAAATTAAAAATTAGGTTGACCCAAGTCCTAATTGAACTAGGACTAGTTTTTTCTTGCACTTGGCTTATCCAATAAACCAATTGGACTTGATTTAATCAAGCCCAAACCAAATATAATTAAATTATATTCAATTAAACTTAATCTCATCCCATTGACTTAATCAAATTAAGTCAATTAGCAATCAAATTGCTAATCGATCCTCCTGCAACACTTGCACTAGGTTAAATGTCAATCGTATTGATCGTTTAACCCTAGAACGATTCTTAATCGTTGATCAACCATCCGATTGGATTGTGAATTCTAATATGTGTGACCTTATAGGTTCAAACCTAAGTCGATAGCACAAAACCAAATTTCTATACCAATCGAAGTGACCATTGGTACCCGATGGTCGGATAGGTCGAATGTGTAGAACAACATCCTTAGAACCCATACGGATATAGTTTCCATATAATTCATCCCCTTGACCAAAATGCTCATAGGATACCTCAGAGTTCAACTGTCAACTCTGATTAGGTTGTCCACATTGTATTTCAAAATATCAAATCCATCTGATGGATTACCCTGGTCAAGATTTTGCTAAATTGAAATACAGCGACTCATTCTTCTTCAACTCTTGGAGTGGTCAATCCCATCTTGATCACACTCTGACTTCGCAAGTACTTGACTGTGCCCAGAAGCCTTCCATCACTGAATTAAAAATTTAGTTAGTCCAGTATCAAAGCACAGTGAGTTGCTTGCAAGTCACTAAGGCGATCTCAAGTCTAAGAGACACTTATATCTATATCCCATCAGAGATATTCTTGACAGTAGAATGGTCTGGAGTTGGTCACGTTCAATGATGATGTACCCTTACATCTCACCTGTATGCCATACCAGTGTCTCCACACTCCTTGCTTAAGAGGACAACCAACCTATATGGCCTATAGTGACCTATGCTCGATAGAAGCTGTCATCCTTATTAACAGCCTATCATTTGGTCATAAATAGTTTTAAGGACTAATCGATAAATCTTCTCTTTATCGAACCTAAATAGTCTTAAGGACTTCATTACAATAATGGAGTTCATTAGAAGATGAAAACTTGTGATGAAAATATCAAAAATATATTTTATTTATTAACAAATCAATTACAATACAAGGTTGCTCAACCGTCAACTGGTTGACGATTGGCTTTTGAGACATATTTTTCAATAACTCCCATTTGTCCTAAAGCCACTCGGCACAGTATCTAATACTCATCTTCGACTTATGGTTGTCAAACTCCTTTATCGTCAGGGCTTTAGTGAAGGGGTCAGCTAGGTTCTCCTTTCCATCGATCTTCTAAAGGTCGACGTCACCTTGATCCACGATCTCTCAGACCAGATGGAGGCAGCACAAAATATGCTTTGTCCACTAGTGTTCTTTGGGTTCCTTCGCCTGAGCTATGGCACTAGTGCTATCACAGTAGAGCAGGACCGGACCATCGAGGGAGGGTGTTACTCCGAGCTCGGTAATGAATTTTCTTAGCCACACAGCTTTCTTCACGGCATCTGATGCTGCGATGTACTCTGCCTCACAAACAGAGTCTGCCACAGTATGCTGCTTGAAACTCTTCCAACAGATGGCTCCACCATTCAGAGTAAAGATATAACCCGACACACTTCTGCTGTTATCATGGTCAGATTGAAAGCTGGAGTCTGTGAACCCCACAAGTTTCAGATCTGACTCACCATAAACCAACCATTGGTCCTTAGTATTTCTCAAATACTTAAGGATGGCTTTAACCATTTTCCAGTAGTTTTCTCTAGGATCAGATTGGTATCTATTCACTACTCCTAGTGAGTATGCCATATCTGACCTTGTACATGTCATGGCATACATGATAGATCCCACGATCGATGCATATGAGACTCTACTCATACGCTCTCTTTCTTTAGGAGTTATCGGACAATCCTTCTTAGAGAGAGAAATTCTATGGCCTATCGGTAGATAGCCCTTTTTAGAATTCTCCATGCTGAATCTCTTCAGCACAGTGTCTATGTGCGTGGACTGGGATAACCCAAGCATCCTTTTAGATCTATCCCTATAGATCTTCATCCCTAGGATGTAGGATGCTTCACCCAAGTCCTTCATGGAGAACTGCAATGACAACCAAACATTTATTCCCTGTAGTGTGAGGATATCATTCCTGATTAAGAGAATATCATCCACGTACAAGACAAGGAATACTACAACTGGACCATTTGCCCATTTATAGATGCAGGGCTCTTCTCCGTTCTTAACAAAGTCATACGTTTTGATCACCTTATCAAAATGCATGTTCCAACTCTGAGAAGCTTGCTTCAATCCATAAATGGATCTCTGAAGCTTGCACACCTTGGACTCATCTGTGGATGTAAACCCCTCAGGTTATATCATATACACCTCTTCGGTCAGCTCTCCATTTAGAAAAGCTGTCTTTACATCCATCTGCCAGATCTTATAATCCAGATGGGCAACAATTGCAAGCATTATTCGAATGGATTTGAGCATTGCCACAGGAGAGAAAGTCTCGTTATAGTCAATACCATAATGTTGACGATATTCCTTGACAACCAGATGGGCTTTATAGGTCTCTATCTTTCTGTCTGCACCCCTCTTCCTTTTGAAGACCCATTTACACCCAATGGGTTTTACCCCTTCAAGTGGGTCAACCAATGTCCATACATCATTGACCTTGATGGACTCTATTTTGGATTTCATGGCTTCAAGCTATTTCTCAGAATCAGATCTCTGCATTGCATCCATATAGGTGATCGGATCCTCATTGTTCTCATCGAGTTGGATGGGATCACCATCTCGGACCAAGAAATCATAGTATCTGCCTGGCTGATGCGGTACTCTACTGGATCGCCTTAATGGTGCAGGTACATTGGGCTCTGGATCTGATCTAATCAAATCTGACTCAGGTTCAGCTATTGATGTTGGTCTTTCTACCTGTTGAACTTCATCAAGTTTAACCTTAGAGGCAACAGTTCCTTCACCAAGGAACTCCTTTTCTAAAAAGGTTGCCTTAAGGTTGACGAACACCTTTTGTTCATTAGCATAGTAGAAAAAATATTCTTTGGTCTCTTTGGGGTACCCTATGAATGTGTATTTGTCAGACTTAGGTTCAAGTTTATCTGTAACTAACTGTTTGACATAGGCTGGACACCCCCAGATCCTAAGGTGTGAAAATGCTGGCTTACGCCCTGTCCATATCTCATATGGAGTCTTAATTACAGACTTACTTGGAATCCTATTTAATAGATAATAGGCTAATTCGAGTGCATATCCCCAGAAGAATATCGATAAGTTGGCAAAACCCATCATAGATCGGACCATATCTAACAGAGTCTGATTTCTCCTTTCAGACACACCATTATGCTGTGGTGTTCCTGGAGGAGTCCATTGGGAGAGAATCTCATTCTCTCCTAGATATGTGAAAAACTCACCAGAAAGGTATTCCTCTCCTCAGTCAGAGCGAAGAGTTTTAATACTCTTCCTAGTTTGTTTTTCTACTTCACTTTGGAATCGTTTGAATATTTCAAATGAATTCGACTTATGTTTTATCAGATAGACATATCCAAATCTAGATAGATCATCCGTGAAAGTGATGAAGTAGAAATATCCACCTCTAGTACTTATGCTCATGGGCCCGCATACATCAGTATGTATTAGGCCCAAGAGCTTAGAAGCTCTCTCACCTTTTTCAATAAAAGGTGACTTGGTCATTTTATCAAGAAGACAGGACTCACAGGTTGGAAGTGGTTCACAATCACTGACTTCGAGGATTCCCTCTTGAGTCAACCTGTTTATCCTATTCTTGTTTATATGACCTAGCCTATAGTGCCATAAATAGATATCTGATACACTATCTAATCTAGGGTGCTTGCCTGTAGAATAGACTACGTTAACAGGTTGTGATAACATATACACACCATTGTTCAAATATTCATAAAAAATAGTAACACCATTCATAATGATATTACAAACTTGTTTCTTTATTAAAATTTCATAATCATTTTTGGCCAGAAGGCCTACAGAAATAACATTTAAAAAGAAACTGGGACAAAAATAACAATCATTAAGAACAACAGTATGGGATTCAAATACAAGTTTCAAGATTCCTAATGCTAGAATTAAAACTGGTCTTTCATTTCCAACGTTTAGGAACCTCTCATCTTGCTCGAGTCTCCTACTGACCTGCAACCCCTACAACGAATTACAAATATGGTAAGGGCTACCGATATCCAATATCCAGTCAGTTATATCACAAATAGAAAAATTGCAAGGAGTTATCATATAAATATCTTGCCCAGCAACAGCTTGCTTCTTTCTCTGCCTGTTCAGATTTAGGGAGGTAATGTACTGAGGACAGTTCCTCTTCCAGTGCCCCCGCTTCTTGCAAAAAAAGCATTTAGCTTGACTCTTATCGGGCTTGATCTTTCTGGTCTGGCCCTGCACTGATGTTCTAACCTGAACTTGCACCTTCTTCACTTTCTTCTTCTTGTTCTTCTTCCCTCTCTCCAAGGGGTGAGAACCAGAAGATGAACCTCCCACTAAGTTCACCGACTCCTTGTAGAGTTTGTGATCCTTCTCAAAGTTCTGAAGCAACCCCAGTAACCCGTGGTAGTTTACTTTAGGCTTTGTCATTCTATAATGAGTGAGGAATGGGAGATAAGACTTGGGCTGTGAGTTCAGTATTGCATCTTTCCCAAGCTACTCATGCAAGGGAAAATCGAGCTTGCTCAAACACTCCATCAGCTCGATCATGTACAATACATGATCAATGACAGAGGTACCATCTCGTATTTTGGCGTTGAAGATGGCACAACTAGTCTTGTGCCTCTCCATGTCATCGGGTGTGCCAAAGGCATCCTCCAACACTTGGAGCATGTCCTTTGGCTGAGCCATCTCAAATCTGTGACTGAACTCGTTGCTCATGGTAGCCAGCATGATGCAGCACACCATGGCTCGATCACTGAGCCACTTCTGGTAAGTGTCTCTGACTGTTCCACGTGCATTGGCAGCTGGCTCCTCAGGTGCAGAATCCGTTATCACATATAGGATCCATTCATGCTCCAGGACTATCTTCAACTTTCGATACCAGCTATCGAAGTTGGGTCCTATCAAATTTTTATTATCCAACAATGATCGGAATGATAGGAAAGTGGCCATATCTGTACAAAGAAAAATCATAACCTAATTAGTAATTGATTCATTAAACCTAAAGATTTGAACTTTTATTAAAAAGTTTCTCCCACTATTTTATTCGAATTGGTAGCCTCTATCTCCAATTCAAGGAATTACCCTAATTCCTTAATGGGTATTAGAATCCACTTAGACTGCACACAAGTCCAACTTTGGTTGGCCAACCCATGTACATCTAAGGGTAGGTTTATAACCAATTATTTCTCTAAATAATTTTTAGTATTTTAATTTTGCCCCAGTCCCTAATCAGTAGGCTTTGGCCTCCACTGAAAAGGTCTGGTTAGGTCCAACCATTAACATGACCATACTTGGCCCATCTAGCCAATGAATGATTAGGCCCAACTTTGGTTGGCTAACCTAACCACTATTTAGAAAGATGCAGTCTAGAAATCATATTATGAATGATAATTCCATCAGCCGATAAGCACCAAGCCTTTGGGCCTCCAATGATTATCCAACTGACGGACCCATTATCATCCACTTAATGGAAGGCTATGATCTAGTTATCATCATAACTATTTTATTTTAAAGACCTAATAATTTTAGAAGATTTAATTAATTTAAAGGAGGAGATCAGATGAACTAGCTTATCATGATCCTCCCACTGGCTTCATCAAGTCAGCTTAAGGGAGACCATTAAAAGGGCTGGTCTAGGAGCACCTAAATCAGTCACACTGATTTACCTAGCTGACATGGGTCAGCTCGAATAGTCAAGTGATCCAATCAAAATATAATTTCACTAAGAGGTCAGGGAAGTTCGATCGGTGGGAGGGTTTGCCAATGCTTACCTTAGACACCATCAGAAATGACCAATAAGCGAGCTGCCAATTAAAAACCATCGATCTGATTTACCTTAGACACCAACTGGTTTAATTAGTTTCGATTAGATCAACCTAATAGTTCGTGCTAGACCACTTAGCCAAGAATCAAGTCCATTTGGTTCTTGTTGCCTAGCTATGCAACCCAAGAGGGGGGGGGGGGTGAATTGGGTTTCTAAGAAAATTAAACTTAACTTTCAACTTATGAAGATTATTTAACAATAGCAAGATTAGTAAGGAGAGAGTAATTGATTCAAGGCTAATGGTTGAATGCAAGAATGCAAGAGAATAAAGAAGTTCTAAAGAAGAGCAATTAAGCACAACACAAACAAGAGGATTTATAGTGGTTCGGTGCCAACCTTGCACCTACATCCACTCCCCAAGCTCCTTCTTGAAAATTCCAATCCACTAACTTGTATTCAACCTGAATACACTCGTCAGAAACTCTGACTCTAGCTATCCCAAGCTAGTCCACTTATTTCTCGGGTACAAGCCAATCCAATACAATCCGATTCAAGGTTCGGATCAACCTTCCCACGTTTTGGAATCCTTCCAAAATAAAAATAATAACTCAAAAAGAGTATTGCAATTAACAGCATAGAAAATACAAAAGAAGCTCCTTTAATGAGTGAATGAAGCTTTAAATACACTTTACTCGAATGGAAGAAAGCTCTTTCTGATTTCCTCAAGGTGGTTGGAGACTTGAATGAGCACTTGAGGAGTTGGTGAACTTGAATTAAAAGCTTCTTGAATGCTTTGAGTGGGCTCTTGCTTAGGGCTGAAAAGTATACTTGAAATCTTCTTTTAAAATCCTTCTCTTTTTCTCTATTTTCTCTCTTGATTCCCACCTTTAAGTCCCTATATATATCTTCAAATAATGGTGGAGAGTAATCTGGGCTGAAATAGAGCCGTTAGAGCACATTAAATGAGCATTAAATGCAAATAAAATGGATAAAAAATTTAGCTGTTGCAAAACTTTTTCATCACAGGGATCGACTCATAAGGTCGACTCAAACTCATGGGTCGACTCATAGGATCGACCTCTGTGAAAAATAGCAGAAAATAATAGTTCTGTAATTTTGGCCTAAAAGCAGCAGAGGTCGACTCATGGGGTCGACTCACAGAGAGTGCCAGCCAAAATTTCAGCGTACCGTTCAGCTCTTTAAGCCATGAGTCGACTCATGGGGTTGACTCAAAAATAAAAACCTAATTTTCTTGCAAAATATACTTCTAAAAATGTTGAAATTTTCTCCAGTAGACTACATGTCTTATGTTCTTGTTCTTGAGACTTCTGAATCAGGTATTGATGAAATTATGATTTTACCCCTGAAATGTAATAAATCTTTTTTCAAGCTAAAATCATTAGTAATCCTCTCAAATACTTTGTAATTATCAAAATCAATCCAAGGAGCAATAATCTCCCCCTTTTTGATGATGACAAAATATTTGAGCAAAAGTATATATAAAGTATTGAACATGAATTTCAAATTTATAAAGATGCATCACTTAAATATCATAGCCAAGTATTGGAACGAAATGCATCATAAGCAGTTTTAAGACAGATTTAAAATTTACTATAAAGTTGAAATCTATTTATAAATTTGAAATTTGCTTATAGTTCAATCTGTATTGCTTGTATTGCACAATCTTGATTTGGAATTTGTTTATAAATTTGAGATTTGCTTATAGTTCAATCTATATTTTTCTCACAGTAGATGTTTTGAACTTTTGCTCAATCTTATCAATCTTGATTCTCTACTCCTCCTTTTTGACAGCATCAATCTTGATTCTCTACTCCCCCTTTTTGAACATATCTTCTATTCCTTCTTTTTGATGGGATCAATTTTAGTTCTCTAGCTTCCTTCTTTAATTGCTTATTGCTTTACCATTTTGTATTGCTTATTGCTTTACTCCCCCTTAATATAGCAATCGTAAAAGATATATCAATTTGCTCATTTAAAAGATATTGCTATTCAAGTTTTTCACAATTTAAAAGTAATTCAAGTGGATCACATTCAGAGATATTCATTGAAAGTCAAAGTGTATATATATATATCCAAAAGATGAGTGAGTACAAAGATGGTTCAATACATAGATGTTGACTTAGAATACAAAAGACATGGATAGAGACTATCCAAAAATCAAACAGTCAATATTGCATTACATATCCTAAACAAAAACTAAAGAAAAGATTGACTACACAAGATCTAGTAGAGATCATGACTGGATGGATCAGAGTCAGATGAATCGGAGATGGGATGAGGAGATGAAGGATCACGACCATGGGCTCGACGTCGACCCCGTCTGCCTCTGCCACGGGTGGAGGTGCCGGCACGAGTGGAGGGATGTGAGGATCCTGAAGGCTGTGAACCAAAGGACTGTGCTACAAGTGATAGTCTGATAATATCCAGAAGGTTTAAGGCTCTTGAAACAGATTGTAGCAGTGCAATGAACTGAGTGGATACATGCTCACTGGAGCCCCTGATCTCTCTCCTCAGAAAATCAAACCCACTCTCCAAGACTCCTCGCAGTCTGGCTACCTCCGCAGATAGGTCTGAGACCTCAGTGATGTCCTCATGTGGCTGTGGATGGGCCAGAGCTAGCACTTGCCTCTGCAAGTCAAATACTCTGCCAGTCAGTCTCACTATACAACCCTCAAGCTGCTCGATGCGTACTGACTGATCAGAAATCATCTGGAACATAGTGGAGATGTGGGGGATTAGTGTCTGATCAGATACATCATGAAATGTCAATCCCTAAGTAAAAGCTGAAGTACCCATCTGACGAGATAGTATGGAAGCTACGCACTGAGATATCATCTCTATCTGGTCATCAGCCAATCTGATCTCTGAGGGATGTGCTCTGCTATCCGGCTACTGGACTGGAGTGTGCCTCCTCGTAGACTCTGATGGGCCAGCCTCGTGATCTGAAACGAACTGAATGTTTGGAGATACTGCCCTGTGATCATGGAGAGGTGATGAAGGACCTTCCTCCTCTGCTCTGCCCTCAGCTCTCTCTTCCACACCCTTTGACCAACCACCATCAGTCTTGGAAAATCCTATGCGGTGCAGAGTATGGCGGTTGATAGTGTCGGAGTGAGAAAGCCTAGCTACTGCCTCCCCCTCAAAGCTAACTCCAAACCTCCTGAATACTAAAGTGAGAGCCATACCGAAAGGCAAATGTGCCTTGGACCTATTCAGGGTCTCTCTCATAGCTTCAATCATTAATGCCGGAAGGTTCACGAGGGTTTGAGTAACAACATGATACATAATGCAGATGTCTCGGCCTGAGAGGAGATCATGTCTACCACTTTTAGGGAAGAATAACTTAGTTACCATTTGGTGTAGTATCCTCATCTTAATGGAAAGGATCTTGGCCTCTAATTTGTTTAGGCTTCCCGAGAAGGTTCTTTCTAGAATTACATTAATTCCCTCCTCCTTAACTGGGAGTTCTATGTTTGAGTATCCCTCATAGGGTAAATGAAGAATTCCCCCCAAAAGCATAGGATCAAGACTAATTTCTATACCCTTTACAGTGGATCTTACTGTTTCATTGCCATAGCTCAAGTTCAGATAAAATTTCCTAACCAGATTCACATAGGTATTTTCTTTAAGTGAGCAGTAGAATTTCCAACCTTGATCCTTAATTTTTGATCCGATAGAAAATCCTTCCTTTTCAAAAAAATTGAAATCTATATTTTGGCCGGGCTCTACCTTCCTATCGGAGAGGAGAATCTTACTGGGGCTTATTGGAGATCGAGAAGTAGCTGGAGCAGATGCCGGAGCAGGGATTAAAGCTGATGAGGTCTCGGTTGCCTGTCTCTTCCGACGCATACCCTCTTCCAACCCTGATAAACACTTAATTTAAGTCATTTAAAGCAAAAAATTATATTTAATTTATTTTATTTATTAAGAATTTGATGCTTATTTTTATGTTTTATAGAAAAAGTGATCGCCGATACAAAGAGTTCGATTCATAGATCAAAAAGACCCAAATTTGAAGAAAATTAGACTTAAAATAAAATTAAAATAAAAGAAGGATGCATACGGTATTATAGAAAATGAAGATACTATGCAAGGAATCTAAAAAAGATATTAGCATCATTTTAAAGAAATAAAAGTTTTTTTTTGGTAATCAAAAAGAAACAAAAGCTTCCTGGGCCCGCGGGCGAGCGCGTGAGCGCGTGGGCGCGCGAGTGGGCACGGGCACAGGCGCGGCATCGCGAGCGGGCATGAGCAGATGCGGCATCACGGGGGCGCGGGTATGGGCGCGTTGCTAGCAGACGCGTTCAAACAGATGCTCATTAAAAGGAAAAAAATATGATATTTGGAAATTTGTATTTTTTTATCTGTTTGTGATCTTTCCATCTCATCCATCCATTTTTTAGTCATTAGTATTTTCTTTAGTCCCACATTGAAAAATCATGTAAAACTCCTCCCTCCTAACACCTATAAAAAAGCTTTTATACTCTCATTGGAGAGGGAGCCCAGAAATTCTTCTAGAGCCTTGCATAGAGGGATAGAAAGGGACTACTTCATGAGCAGCTAGGCTAGCAGTCTCGGGAGTGGAAAAAAAATTTTATAATGACACAGAGATGGTTTATTATTCTAAACTTTCTTGTATTTCTTTATATGCAATAAAGATTATGCTTTTTATTTAAATCATCATGAGTTCTTTATTTACTCTCTTTCATATGCTTTTATTTATGCTTTCCTGTTAGATTAATATTAGGAATAACTTTTACTTTCCAGAGACGCACCGTGATCTACGGATACGGGGCGTGTCGAGGAAAAAAAATTATTTACCTAGTACTTTTCAGAGACACATCGTGATCTACGGGTACGGGGTGTGTCGAGGAAAGATAGGTATTTTTCTTAAGATTAATCGCATCTATTTAATTAAAAAAAAAGATACAACTCTGCTGTGCAAATTAATTCAAAACTCTCAAGTTCTTTATTTTTTAATTACATCAATTTTAAGATAATTTATTTTTTAAATTAAAAACAACGCTTCTTTCTTTTATTTTGTAATCTCAACTTAGCCCAAGATCCCTGAGGATACGATCTCGACTCATCCTACCTACGTAGTGAGTAGAGTTATTTTTGGTGCTATCAACGACTACACATCAAATTTTGGGGCCTGTTGCCGAGGACCTTGGCATGGTTGAATTAAAAAAAAAAAATCACTGACATTTCATAACACTTAACTAAAATAGCGTAACCTCAAATATAAATATTTTTAACTTGATTGGACACCTTGTTTCTTTGCATCTCATCTCCATAATTAATCTTAAGGGCAATAACCCATTAATCAGATAAGGTGGGGATTTGATCACCCTTCTTTGGCCCAAAAATCATAACCTTCATTCTACATTAAACCAAGCCTTAATTTTAAAATCAACTAGACGTCAGCCCTAGGAATTTCGAGCTCAATAGGATAAGAAAGGTCTAGAGTTGAACCGAGTATGGATTAGTTAATTGCTCGATGTCTAAGGCAAGTGGTTAAAGAAAGTGGTTTTCAATTGGTTCCGTTGACTAACCTGGCCAACTCTGTTGGTGTCTAAAGAAAGCAACGAGCAGGGAACCTCCCACATCTTACGCTTACCTGGCCGAGTCAGTTAGTCAGTCTTGAGCTTGGAGTGTTCAAAGACGGTCTTGAAAGTTAGGAGCTGTCTAAATCTAAGTTAATCTTAGGATAGAGAGTCTATGCTTGTTTAAGTTGATTGCAATTAACATCTAAACATTAACTAATTTCTCCCTTTTCATAGATTTAAAATTCTTAGGTTCTTCTCTTTAGATTTTTTTCATTCTTTTCTCACTTTATTATAAATATATATATATATATATATATTATAAAAACTAAAATTTTCTGTGTTTGCTCTAAAGTATAATTGTAAGGTGTATGCTTGGCCGTAGATCGTTATGACCAGAAATCCAACCTTTTGATCCAGAAATAGAAAGAACCTTTAGAGCCAACAGACGTAAAAATATGGACCGAAATTAGGAGAATGATCCACCCAGGCAATTGAAGGAGTACTTTACTCCTTCCACATATACCTACTCTCCATGCATTCAAGCACCTCCAGTAGAAGCTACCCAATATGAGATTAAGTCTAGCATTATTCAAATATTGCCATCGTTCTATGGACTTAGTAACGAGGACCCATACAAACACTTGGATGAATTTCTTAAAATTTGTACCACAGTAAAAATTCAAAACTTCTCAGATGATGCCCTTAGGTTGAAACTATTCCCTTTCTCACTTAAGGACAAAGCCAAACATTGGTTAAACTCCTTAGACTCTATAACCATTTCAACTTGGGATCAGCTTCAGAGAGAATTTCTCAAGAAATACTTTCCAATTGGAAAAATAAATCAAATTAGAAAAGCTATCACCAGTTTTTTCCAATTGGAGGGTGAACTTTTTCATGAGACATGGGAAAGGTTAAGGGATCTCATTCGTAAATGTCCACACCATGCTGTCCCTAAATGGCAACTTTGTCAATGTTTTTATGATGGTCTATCGGAGAAACACCGATAAATGGTTGATGCATCATGTGGTGGGACATTCATGCTAAAGAGTGAGGATGAAGCCTGGCAGCTCTTTGAAACACTTAGTGAGAATTTCCTACATCATATGTCTGCCACCTCTAGAGAACAACCCATGCTTCAACAAAAAAGAAGTGGAATTTATCAGATTGGAAATGTCATGAATATCCACAGTAAGGTAGATGAACTATCCTAAAAATTAGACTATCTTCTAAATACTGGACAATCCCCAATTTCACCTAACCCAATCCAAGAAGTTTGTGCATTGTGTGCAAGTCCGAATCATTTTGTTAGTGAATGCCCAGCCGCACCTCAATTTCCTGAGTTTGTGCACGAGTAGGTTCAGCAAGCTCAAGTCCAACAAGCTCGCAGACTAGGAAACGATCCTTGTTCGAACACTTATAACCCCGGCTGGAGAAACCATCCAAATTTTTCCTGGAAACCACAACCAATGGTTGACCCTGCCGCATCTCGACCTCAATATCAGGACCCAACATATAGGCATGGACCATACCATCAATTTCAAAATGCTCCTCAACCGTCTACTACTGGTCACAGCTCAGCTTTTGAAGAAAAAGTTCTGAAAGTACTAGAACGATTAGAAGTCAACACTCAGATCCTTAACTCCCACATACAATCCATTGCTAAGCTAGAGACCCAAATAGGTCAACTAGCGACTGCATTCAGTAGGAGGGAAGGAGCAAAATTACCTAGCCAACCCGAGAGCAACCCAAGAGGGCAATTTGTGATTGAGAGTTCTAATACCCCAGAAGCTTTTTCTAAACATGCCAAATCAATCATGACTCTGAGAAGTGGGAAGGTCATTGAACACACTGGTAAAACCAATGAGACCGACCTTAAACCTCTATCCGAAGCCAAATCACCCAAGAACAAGGAGGACCTTAAAATAGAGAATGAACCAACTACACCGGAATCATCTTACTTGCCTAAAGCCCCATTTTTGGATGCCCTGAAAGCCCCTATTCCTGCAGATAAGAAGGGAGGAAGACTCAACGAGATGTTGGAATTGTTTAAGCAAGTCCAAATTAATCTTCCCCTTCTAGATGCAATCAAACAGGTCCCTACTTATGCCAAATTTTTGAAGGATTTGTGCACCCAAAAATATAAATCTAAATCACAAATCCCAAAGAAAGTATGTCTCACTGAACAGGCTAGTTCTATTTTCCAGCATGCCACTCCTCCAAAGCTTAAGGACCCAGGAGCCCCCATCATTTTCTGTGTTATAGGAAATTATCACATTGAAAAAGCTCTTCTGGACTTAGGGGCAAGTGTGAATCTTTTACCTAGTTTGGTGTATGAACTTTTTGAATTCGGAGAACTGAAACCCATATCAGTCACATTGCAATTAGCCAATAGATCAATTAAAGAACCACGTGGAATGCTTGAGGATGTCTTGGTCAAGGTAGATGAGCTTTACCTTTCAGTTGATTTTTTGGTTCTCGACATGGAACTAAGTGGCAACCCAAGATAAATTCTCATTATCTTAGGATGACCCTTTCTAGCTACAGCAAATGCATGCATTAATTGTAGGACAGGAGTCATGGACGTATCATTTAGGAATAAGAAACTGAGACTGAATGTGTTTGGTGCTTCCCAAGGACCATCAATGGATAGTTGCTTCGAAGTAGATGCACTAGAAGACATTATAGAAGATGCAACACCCATAATTCTAGCACCAGACCCCTTAGATACTTGCTTGGCTCACTTTGGAGTATATGACTGAGGGATATATGAAAGAAGTTAACACCTTGTTGGATACACCACACGATAAAACCACTCCTCCATGGACAATCAAGTATGAGCCATTGCCCACCTTTTGTTGGTTTTATTGCATATGACGTCTGGCTGAAGACGTTAAACTTAGCACTTTTTGGGAGGCAATCCAAATTTTTTTTATTTTGTTTTAACTGATCTTCATTTTTTTTTTAATAAAGGACCGCTCTGTATGGAAGAGTCTGTCAATAAACTTGACGTCTGGCTGAAGACGTAAAACTTAGCGCTTGTTGGGAGGCTACCCAATGATTTCATATTTTTTTTTTTACTTTATTGTAGCTACAAAAATTTAGAACAAGAGCCTATTAATCAATGAAGCTGTCTTCAACTTCCGAAGCAAAACTATCCCAGGTGCACTCTCTCCTTTTATTTTCTTTGCTTTCCTACTCCATTGAGGACAATGTAGATTAAGTTGGGGGGGAAGAAAATTAATCAAATCCTCGAGTATGGTCAGAAATAATTAGTTTTGTGTATCCAAATTTTATTTTGATTAAGAGTCAATTAGGCATCTTAATCAATGAATGATTAATGGTCAAGAGAATTTTAGAGATACTGAGGAATAAATTATTAAGAAAACCCAATGAATGGTAGGGTTTGGACTAGACCAAATTTTAGAAGTGATTCTACAACTCTCTTCTTACTGATCTCAATAAAGAATCTGCTTCATGAGAGATTGGATGGAAAGATCAAGGTATGCAAAAATTCTCCTTAAAATATGCTTTTTATAAATAAATAAAAAAAAAATATTGGTTTCCTACTGAGTAACCGGGCCCCTTCACCTAAGTAAGTGTTGTGGTTCGCGTAAAAAGGTGGGCAATGTTAAAAAAATAGTGGATAATAAGGGGACTAATTTACAAGAAGATAATAAACCCCTCTCACATTAAGTTAGAAGATTTAAAGAGTAAAGTGGGGAGTTGGTGAAAGAAAAGCTCTTGAAATTTCTTTAGTTAATACTCAGCCACTAATTGGGTCAAATTGATAATCCAATGAAGTATCTCTTTAATGGTCTGACCAGGTATCATCTACGTTTTGAGATGCCTAACCTAACTTTTTATTCAAGATCGAGTCAGTACACAATGCTGATATATCTATTTTACTCGAGGACGAGCAAAATTCAAGTTGGAGGATGTGATAAACACTTAATTTAAGTCATTTAAAGTAGAAAAATATATTTAATTTATTTTATTTATTAAGAATTTGATGCTTCTTTTTAAATACAATAATTTTTAATTTATTTATTTTTGGATGCCCAAAAATTCTTCTAGAGCCTTGCATAGAGGGATAAAAAGGGACTACTTCATGAGCAGCTAGGCTAGCAGTCTCAGGAGTGGAGAAAAAATTTTGTAATGACACAGAGATGGTTTATTGTTCTAAAGTTTCTTGTATTTCTTTATATGCAATAAAGATTATGCTTTTTACTTAAATCATCATGAGTTCTTTATTTGCTCTCTTTCATATGCTTTTATTTATGCTTTCCTATTAGATTAATATTAGGAACAACTTTTACTTTCCGAAGACGCACCGTGATCTACGGATACAGGGCGTGCTGAGGAAAAAAAATTATTTACCTAGTACTTTTCGGAGACACGCCGTGATCTACAGGTACGGGGTGTGCCGAGGAAAGATAGGTATTTTTCTTAAGATTAATCATATTTATTTAATTAAAAAAAAAGATACAACTCTGCTAGTGCAAATTAATTCAAAACTCTCAAGCTCTTTATTTTTTAATTACATCAATTTTAAGATAATTTATTTTCTAAATAAAAAACAATGCTTCATTCTTTTATTTTGTAATCTCAACTTAGCCCAAGGACCCTGAGGATATGATCTCGACTCATCCTACCTACGTAGTGAGTAGAGTTATTTTTGGTGCTATCAACGACTACGCATCAAATCTATCGACTCATCCTACCTACGATCTTGACTCATCCTACCTACGTAGTGAGATCATATCCTCAGGTACCTACGTAGTGATAAACACTTAGTTTAAGTCATTTAAAGCAAAAAATCATATTTAATTTATTTTATTTATTAAAAATTTGATACTTCTTTTTATGTTTTACAGGAAAGATGATCGCCGATACAAAGAGTCCGATTCATAGATCAAAAAGACTCAAGTTTGAAGAAAATTAGACTTAAAATAAAATTTAAATAAAAGAAGGATGCATACGGTATTATAGAAAATAAAGATACTATGCAAGAAATCCAAAAGGATATAGACATCATTGTGAAGAAATAAAAGTTTCTTTTTGGAATAAAAAAGGAGTGTTCACGCGGCAGTGTTCACGCGGCGTGCGTAGGCGCGAGTGCGGGCGCGCGTGGGCGCGGGGCGGACGCGAGCGTGGGCGCGGGGCGGACGCGAGGCGGGCGCGGCACAGCAGGCAAGCGGGCGTGTGGTGTTCGTGAGGACAGACGAACAGATGGAAAGAAAAAAAAATATATTTGGAAATATTTCAAGAGAAAAATTTGTATTTTCTTTATCTGTTTGTGGTCTTTCCATCTCATCCATCTATTTTTTAGTCCTTAGTATTTTCTTTAGTCCCACATCGAAAAACCATGTAAAACTCCTCCCTCTTAATACCTATAAAAAGACTTTTGTACTCCCACTGGTGGGGGAGTCCAAAAATTCTTCTAGAGCCTTGCATAAAGGAATAGAAAGGGACTACTTCATGAGTAGCTAGGCTAAGCAGTCTTGGAAGTGGAGAAAAAATTTTGTAACGACACAGAGATGGTTTATTGTTCTAAACTTTTTTGTATTTCTTTATATGCAATAAGGATTATGCTTTTTATTTAAATCATCATGAGTTCTTTATTTGCTCTCTTTCATATGCTTTTATTTATGCTTTCCTGTTAGATTAATATTAGGAACAACTTTTACTTTCCAGAGACGCGCTGTGATCTACGGATACGGGGCGTGCCGAGAAAAAAAAAAGTTATTTACCTAGTACTTTTCGGAGACACGGCGTGATCTACGGATACGGGGTGTGCCGAGGAAAGATAGGTATTTTTCTTAAGATTAATTGCATCTATTTAATTAAAAAAAGAGATACAACTCTGCTAGTGCAAATTAATTCAAAACTCTCGAGCTCTTTATTTTCTAATTATATTAATTTTAAGATAATTTATTTTTTAAATCAAAACAATACTTCTTTCTTTTATTTTGCAATCTCAACTTAGCCCAAGGTCCCTGAGGATACGATCTTGACTCATCCTACCTACGTAGTGAGTAGAGTTATTTTTGATGCTATCAACGACTACGCATCAAATTTTGGCACCATTGCCGGAGACCTTGGCACGGTTGAATTAAAAAAAAAAAAACCACTGACATTTCATAACACTTAACTAAAATAGCGTAACCTCAAATATAAAAATTTCTAACTTGATTGGACACCTTATTTCTTTGCATCTCATCTCCATAATTAATCTTAAGGGCAATAACCCATTAATCAGATAAGGTGGAGATTTGATCACCCTTCCTTGGCCCAAAAATCATAACCTTCATTCTGCATTAAACCAAGCCTTAATTTTAAAATCAACTAGACGTCAGCCCTAGGAATTTCGAGCTCAATAGGATAAGAAAGCTCTAGAGTTGAACCGAGTGTGGATTGGTTAATTGCTCGGTGTTTAAGGCAAGTGGTTAAAGAAAGTGATTTTCTATTGGTTTCGTTCGCTGACTTGGCCAATTTAATTAGTATCTAAGGAAAGCAATGGGGGGACTCCCACCAACCTTACACTTACCTAGCCAGTTGGTTGGTCAAGCTTTGACTTGGAGGGCTTGAAGGCTAACTACAGTTAGGAGCTGTCTAGAACTAAGGTAACTTTAGGATAGAAAGTCCACTGCGTGTTAACTTGATTGTAATTAAAATCTAACCATAACTAATTCTTCTATTAGTTTTAGGACTTCTTAGGATCTCTTCTTTAGAACTCTTTTCTCTCTTCTCTTCTCCTCTTAATAAAAAATAAAAAAAAAAATCCTTAACAGACTAGGATAGTTTTACATAGACCTTTTAGTTGCATGTTAGGTCGACGATCACTAAAACCCGACTTGCAACCATTAGTCGAAGAATTAGAAAAGACTCTTAGGACTATCCGAGTTAGAAACATGGCTGCACCTGGTGAGGCTAATCCTCCACGCTCATTGAGAGAATATTTCACTCCATCCTCGTATACTTACTCTCCATGCATTCAAGCACCTCCAGTAGAAGCTACCCAATATGAGATTAAGTCTAGCATTATTCAAATATTGCCATCGTTCTATGGACTTAGTAACGAGGACCCATACAAACACTTGGATAAATTTCTTAAAATTTGTACCACAGTAAAAATCCAAAACTTCTCAGATGATGCCCTTAGGTTGAAACTGTTCCCTTTCTCACTTAAGGACAAAGCCAAACATTGGTTAAACTCCTTAGACTCTATAACCATTTCAACTTGGGATCATCTTCAAAGAGAATTTCTCAAGAAATACTTTTCAATTGGAAAAATAAATCAAATTAGAAAAGCTATCACCAATTTTTCCCAATCGGAGGGTGAACTTTTTCATGAGACATGAGAAAAGTTAAGGGATCTTCTTCGTAAATGTCAACACCATGCTGTCCCTAAATGGCAACTTTGTCAGTGTTTTTATAATGGTCTATCGGAGAAACACCGATAAATGGTTGATGCATCATGTGGTGGGACATTCATGCTTAAGAGTGAGGATGAAGCTTGGCAGCTCTTTGAAACACTTAGTGAGAATTCCCTACATCATATGTCTGCCACCTCTAGAGAACAACCCATGCTTCAACAAAAAAGAAGTAGAATTTATCATATTGGAAACGTCATGGATATCCACAGTAAGGTAGATGAACTATCCCAAAAATTAGACCATCTTCTAAATACTGGATAATCCCCGATTCCACCTAATCCAATCCAAGAAGTTTGTGCATTGTGTGCAAGTTCGAACTATTTTGTTAGTGAATGCCCAGCCGCACCTCAATTTCCTGAGTTTGTGCACGAGCAGGTTCAGCAAGCTCAAGTCCAACAAGCTCACAGACCAGGAAACGATCCATATTCGAGCACTTATAACCCCGGCTGGAGAAACCATCCAAATTTTTTTTGGAGACCACAACCAGTGGTTGGACCTGCCACATCTCGACCTCAATATCAGGACCCAAAATATAGGCATGGACCATACCATCAATTTCAAAATGCTTCTCAACCGTCTACTACTGGTCATAGCTCAGCTTTTGAGGAAAAAGATTTGAAAGCATTAGAATGATTAGAAGTCAACACTCAGACTCTTAACTCTCACACACAATCCATTGCTAAGCTAGAGACTGTTGCTCCTTAGATTGATTTTGATGATTACAAAGTAGTTGAAGGGGTACCAATGATTTTCACTTGAAAAAGACTTATTGCTCGTCAGGAGCAAAATTGTAATTTTACCAAAACCCTGATTTGATAGTATCAAATGATAGAATAAAAGATTTATGATCCAATGATGAAAATTTTATTGATTTTGGACTTGTATTTTAAAAGATATGCATGATTGAAAATCATGAGTCGACTCATGGCACATGAGATGACTGGCACGCTGAAATTCCTGAACGGCACTGTCTTGGCACTCCCTGTGAGTCGACTCAATGAGTCGACCCCCAAGGCATGAGTCGACTCATGAGTCGACCTCTGTGAGTCTTTTTGCCAGTTTTACAGAACCTCGGATCTCGTTCGATTCTGTGATGTTTTTCCACAGAGGTCGACCCATGAGTCGACCCCCAGGCATGAGTCGACTCATGAGTCGACCTCTGTGACGGGATTTTTCCGCAACGGCTACTTTTAACCCATTTTAAGTGCTTTTAATGCTCATTTATTGTGGTCTAACGGCTCTTTTTCAGCCTAGAATATTTTTCACTATTTTTTAAAGCTATAAAAGGGACAAAAATGTGAAAATCAACAAGAAGAACAAGAAGAACAAAAGAGAGGATTCAAAGAGAGAGATTTTGAAAAAGAGATTTCAAGCCAACATTTCAGCCCTAAGCAAGAGCTCATTCAAAGCTTTCAAGAAGCCTTTAATCCAAGCTCACCAATTCCTCAAGTGCACTTTCAAGTCTCCATCCACCTTGAGGAAATCCAAAAAGGGTCTTCTTCTCTTAAGTAAAGTATATTTAAAGTTATATTCGCTCATTGAAGGAGCTTTTCTTTGTGCTTAATTGTGCTATAAATTGTTATACTCAGTTTGAGTGATTGATTTTATTTTGGAAGGGTTTCAAAACAAGGGAAGGTTGATCCGAACCTTGAATCGGAGTGTATAGGGTTGGCTTGTATCCGAATCATAAGTGGACTAGCTTGGGATAGCTAGAGTCGGAGTTTTCGACGTTTGTATTCGGGTTGAATACAAGATTAGTGGATTGGAATTCCCAAGTAGGAGCTTGGAGAGTGGATGTAGGTGCAAGGTTGGCACCAAACCACTATAAATCCTTTTATTTGTGGGTGCCTAATTGCTCTTCTTTAACTTTTTATTATTCTCTTGCATTCTTGCTATTAGCCATTAGCCTTGAATTAATCTTACTCTCCATATTTATTTAGCTTTGTCAAACATTTCTTATAAGTCATAAGTTAAGCTTAAAATTTTTAGAAACCCAATTCACCCCCCCCCTCTTGGGTTGCATAGCTGGGCAACAAGTGGTATCAGAGCCCGGTGCTCTAGCCCTTCTTTGATCTAAACAATCAAAGAGCCAAAGATCTATGGCAACCTATGTCGGCACTTCTCTAGTCGAGGGGCAATCCACCAACCGACCTTCACTTTTCAATGGATCTAATTACACCTATTGGAAAGCTCGGATGAAAATATTCATTCAAGAACTCGACTATGATATGTGGAGTATCATAGTGAACGGTCCTCACACACCTACTAAAATTATAGATGGTGAGGAATCAACCAAACCCGAGAAATAATGGGATGATGTTGATAAGAAGATGGCCCAATTAAATGCTAAAGCAATGAATATTCTTTATTGTGCTCTTGATGCTAACGAATTTAATCGCATTTCTACTTGCTCATCTGCTAAAGAAATATGGGATAGGTTAGAAGTAACCCATGAGGGAAACAATCAAGTAAAGGAGTCTAAAATCAACATGCTTGTGCATAAATATGAATTGTTTAAAATGGAGCATGATGAGTCCATAACTAGAATGTTTACTCGCTTTAATGATATTATTAATGGTTTAAAGAGTCTTGGCAAGTCCTATACTAATGGTGAGCTTGTAAGAAAGATTCTCAGGTCCTTATCAAGAACTTGGGAAGCCAAAGTGACTATCATTCAAGAAGCTAAGGACTTGAACATTCTACCCTTGGAAGAGCTTCTAGGATTATTGATGACTCATGAGCTGAGTATGAAGCAACATCAAGAGGAAGAAGTCAAAAAGAAAAGAACCATTGCTCTCAAATCCACAGCTCCACCAGATGAAGAAACTGATGACACTGAAGATGAAGAACAGGATGAAGAGATGGCACTCATTACTCGAAGTTTCAAGAAATTTTTGAGAAAAAAGAAACAGGGGATGAGGAAGAGGCCATTCACAAAAGGGAAACAGAGCAAAGAAAAAGAGAAAGACCAACCCCTTATCTGCTACAAATGCAAGAAGCTGGGACACTTCAAATCCGAATGCCCTCAACTGAAGAAAGATCCCAAGAAGTACAAGAAGAAGGCCATGATGGCCACTTGGAGTGCGAGTGATGACTCAAGCTCCGACGAGGAAAACTCAACCGAACAAGCCAACCTGTGCCTTATGGCACACGAAAATGAAGTAATTTCTGAAACTCCTAGTGACTTTACATTTGAAAAATTACATGAAGCATTCTATGATTTAGTTGATGAATTAAAGAAACTAGGGACGAAGAACAAAGATCTAAAATTGAAAAATCAATCTTTATTGAAATAAACTGAAAATATTTCAATTGAAAAATCCACCCTGCTTCAAGAAAATCAAAGCTTAAAGAATGAAATTGCCAAGCTAAAACCAATAGTAGAAAAGTTCACCTTGAGTTCAAATAAACTCAATATGATTCTTGATAATCAAAAAGCCGTATATGATAAGGTTGGACTTGGCTATAGCCCCCTTGAAGAAACAAAAATATCTGAAAAATATTTATGTAAACTCTTTAAGTAACAAGTCTTCTAATATTACTTGCTTCAAATGTGGTAGAGTAGGACATAAGTCATACACTTGCTTCTCTAACAAGTCTGCAAACTCAACTATAAAGAAAATATGGGTTCCAAAAGGAACCATTATGACTAACCAAATAGGACCCAAGAAAGCTTGGGTACCTAAAACAAAAACTTGACTTTTGCTTGCAGGTGTGTCTAGCATCCCAAGGAGAAAACAGGAAATGGTATCTTGACAGTGGATGCTCGAGACACATGACTGGTGATGAATCCCAATTCATCACTCTTGATGCTAAGGATGGAGGGATGGTCACCTTTGGAGACAATGGCAAAGGAAAGATCATCGGTATAGGTAACGTTGGTATCACTCCCTCCAAATATATTGAAAATATTTTGTTAGTAGATGGTTTAAAGCATAACTTACTAAGCATTAGTCAATTTTGTGATAAAGGATATAAGGTTATTTTTGAATCATCTGTTTGCATTGTAACTAGTCCTATTAATGATGGTATTAAATTTATTGGACATAGACATGGTAATGTTTATATAGTAGATTTAAATGATTTAGCCAAAATAAGCATGCAATGCCTAGTATCCTTGAATGCTAAAGTTAATGAGACTAGTTGGCTTTGGCATCGCAGACTTGCACACATTAGCATACATTCTCTTTCAAAATTAATTAAGAAAGAATTAGTTCTTAGTTTGCCAAAACTAAATTTTGAAAAGGATAGAATTTGTGATGCATGCCAACTAGGTAAACAAACAAGAGTTTCATTTAAATCCAAAAATATTGTTTCAACCTCTAGACCTTTGGAACTTTTGCATATGGACTTATTTGGACCTACTAGAACCACTAGTCTAGGAGGAAAACGATATGGTTTTGTAATTATAGATGATTACTCTCGTTTTACTTAGGTTTTCTTTTTAGCATACAAAGATGAAACTTTTCATGTTTTCACTAAATTTTATCGAAAAGTCACTAATGAGAAAGGACTTTCAATTCAAAATATTCAAAGCGATCATGGAACTGAATTTAAAAATCAAGACTTTGAAAACTTTTGTGATGAAAAGAGAATTGGCCATAACTTCTCTGCTCTTAGGACACCCCAACAAAATGGGGTAGTAGAAAGGAAAAACAGAATCTTAAAAGAAATGGCCCGTACCATGCTTTGGGAAAGCAACCTTCCAAGATATTTTTGGACAGAAGCAATTAACACAGCATGTTACATTTTAAATCGTGCTTTGATTAGATAAATTTTAAAGAAAACTCCCTATGAGCTTTGGAAAGAAAGAAAACCTAATATTGCATATTTTCATATTTTTGGTTGCCGATGTTTTGTATTAAATAATGGTAAAGAAAGACTTAGAAAATTTGATGCAAAATCAGATGAAGCAATCTTTCTTGGTTACTCCTCCACTAGTAAAGCTTTTAGAGTTTTTAACAAAAGAACTTTAGTAGTAGAGGAGTCCATACATGTTGTCTTTGATGAATCTAACGATCTTCCTTCAAGGAAGAATGAAAGTATTGATGATGCAGATCCTCTTATAGAAGGAATGAAGGAGATCACTCTGAAAGATTCAACAATTCAAGAGGATAAGGAACATGAAGACAAACAGAAGGAGGGAGGTGAAGAACATCAAGAACAACCTCAAGGTACAAATGACCTACCCAAAGAATGGAGGTATGTTCACAATCACCCTAAGGAGCTAATTATTGGTGATCCTATGCATGGGGTAAAAACTTGTTCTTCACTTAGAGAAGTATTTAATCATTGTGCTTTTGTATCTCATCTTGAACCAAAAACTATTGAAGAAGCTGAAAATGATTATAATTGGATTAATGCAATGCAAGAGGAACTTAATCAATTTGAAAGAAATAATGTATGGACCTTAGTATCAAGACCTAAAAATTATTCAATAATTAATACAAAATGGGTCTTTAGGAACAAATTAGATGAACATGGAAATGTAATAAGAAATAAAGTAAGATTGGTTGCTTAAGATTATAATCAAGAAGAAGGAATTGATTTTGATGAGACCTTTGCACCTGTTGCTAGATTAGAGGCCATTAGACTTCTACTTACATATGCTTGCTTTATGAAATTCAAATTATTTCAAATGGATGTCAAAAGTGCATTTTTGAATGGATATATTGCTGAAGAAGTCTATGTAGAATAACCTCCAAGATTTGAAAATCATGCTTTTCCTAATCATATTTTTAAATTAAATAAAGCTCTATATGGATTAAAACAAGCACCTAGGGCTTGGTATGATAGGCTAAGCAAATTCTTACTAAATAATGATTTTTCAAGAGGTAATGTAGACACAACCCTCTTTATTAAAAGAAATCAAAATGATATGTTAGTTATACAAATTTATGTTGATGACATAATTTTTGGGTCTACTAATGAATCTCTCTGTCAAGACTTTGCTAAGCTCATGCAGGGGGAGTTCGAGATGAGCATGATGGGAGAACTTACTTTCTTCCTCGGACTCCAAATCAAATAAACAAAAGAGGAAATCTCCATCACCCAAAGCAAGTACACCAAGGAATTACTCAAAAGATTTGGAATGGAGAACTCCAAACCAATTGGCACACCCATGAGCCCCTCATGTAAGCTTGACAAGGATGATGAAGGTAAATGTGTAGACTTAAAATATTATAGAGGTACGATTGGCTCTCTATTATATTTAACTGCAAGTAGGCCTGATATCATGTTTAGTGTTTGTTTGTGTGCTAGATTTCAATCTAATCCTAAAGAGTCTCACTTGAATGCTGTTAAAAGAATCTTTAGATATTTAAATGGTACTCAAACTCTAGGATTATGGTACTCTAAGGACTCACTAATTGATTTATTAGGATATTCAGATGCTGATTTTGCTGGATGTAGATTAGACAGAAAGAGCACTAGTGAAACTTGCCAATTTTTTGGAGTTAACCTAATCTTCTGGTTTAGCAAGAAAAAAAATTCGGTAGCACTGTCTATGGCTGAGGCCGAATACATTGCAGCCAGAAGTTATTGTGCTCAAATCTTATAGATTAAGCAACAACTCGAAGACTTTGGTATCAAACTTAATGAAACACCCATAAGATGTGACAACACTAGCGCCATAAATCTAACTAAAAATCCAATTCAACATTCAAGGTCTAAACATATTGAAATAAGACATCATTTTATAAGAGAACATGTTCAAAACAAAAATATAATTCTTGAATATGTTTGCACTGAAAATCAATTAGCTGATATCTTTACAAAGGCCCTTAGTGAGGATAGATTCTGTGAAATTAGGAGAAATCTAGAAATTCTTGATCCTTTTGCCTAAATGTTTCTCCAATTTCAAGAAATCGATGTCAAAATTTTTTTGAGCTCAATTTTCATCATCTCTCTTGGACCTAAAAGCTCAAGATTATCATTCTCACAACTTTTCATTGAGCAAAATTTTTTCTCCCAAAATTTTAAATTTTTCTAGAATTTATTCATATTTTTTCTGAATTTTTGTGATTCATGAGTCGACCCCCTAGGGTCGACCCAATGGCATACTTGAAATTCTTTGCCAACTTTCCACGTGTTCTTTTCTTTTTAACTTAAAGCCCGTTCATGAGCTGACTCATTCTTCTTCTTCGTCTTCCTCCCTCTAAGACTCTTCGTCCTCATCTTCGTTCTCTCCAAAACCAAGGATTTAGCCCAAGATTATTCTCCCTTCTCATCTCCACCTCAAATCACCCCTTGGAAAAGGAGCTTCTCGCATCTTTCTCCCTTGATTGAAGCGGTTGGAGCGTGCCCTAGCTTCCACCGCTCTTCTAAAAATCATCATTTCTCTCCGCCAAAATCCCTTTCCATCCTCTAGTAACCTTCCTTCTCCTCACCCATTTGATCTTTCGAGTCTCCCTGCCTGCTCTTGTGGTGAGAATGGCCCCAAAGATGAAACTCCCTCAAAGAAAGAAATCAGTCCGTGCGCTGGAAGAAGGCGTCCGCAGAAAAAGGCAAGCTTCTCAGACCACCTCTGCTCCCATTCCAGCTTCAGTGTCTGCACCAGGTCCCTTTCAGTCTCCCTTTAGCCCTAGCAAAATCCCTCTCTCTGACAGAAAGGTAGAAACCGGCAAGAATGTGGACTTCAGATTTTTTGAAAAAGAGGATTTCTCCTTTGGGTCAAAGATCAAAAACCAAGGTTGGGAATTTTACTGTTCTCTCAAGGAAGTTACATATGTAGACTTGGTTAGAGAGTTTTATCTAAATCTGCACTATGGCAATGGAACAGTAACTTCTACTGTTAAGGGAATTGATATCTGCTTAGATCCTATTATTTTGGGAGAGATTCTACATTTGCCCTGTGAGGGATATTCTAACATGGAACTCCCAGTGAAGGAAGAGGGGATCAAAGTAATTTTAGGAGGAGCTTACTCGGAAAGTCTAAGTAAATTAGAAGCCAAAATCTTGTCAATTGAAATGAGAATTCTACATCAATTAGTGACAAAGCTTTTCCTCCCGAGAAGTGGTAGACATGACCTCCTTTTTGGCCGAGACATATGCATAATGTTTCATGTGATCACCCAAACCCCCTTAAACCTCCCTGCTTTAATGATTGAGGCCATGAGAGAAACACTGAATAGATCCAAGGCACATCTGCCTTTTGGTATGGCCCTCACACTGGTATTCAGGAGGTTTGGAGTCAATTTTGAGGGGGAGGCAACTGCTAGGCTTTCTCATGCTGACACCATCAACCAACACACTCTGCACCGCATGGGATTCACTAGGATTGATGGTGGTTGGATCAAGGGTGCAGAAGAAAGAGCTGAGGAGAGAGCTGAGGACAGAATTGAGGACAGAGCTGAGGAAGAAGGTCCCTCATCACCTCTCCATGACTTTAGGGCAGCATCTCCAGATATCCAGTTTGTTTCAGATCCAGAGGCTGGCCCTTCAGAGTCCACCAGGAGGCACACACCAGTTCAGCAGCCAGACAGCAGAGCACCTTTCTCAGAGTTCAGATTGGCTGATGATCAGATTGAGCAGATTTCTTAGTGTGTGGCTTCCTTGCTTTCTCGTCTGTGGAGCACTTCTGTATTTGCACCGGGATCCACATCATTAGATGCATCTGATCAGACCTTGATCCCCCATATCTCCACTATATTTTAGATGATCACAGATCAGTCAGTTCGGATTCAGCAGCTCGAGGATTACATTTTGAGACTGACTGGGAGAGTACTTGACTTGCAGGGGCAAGTCTTAGCTTTGGCCCATCCTCAGCCACAGGAGTGCACTATTGAGGTCACAGACCTAACAGTGGAGGCTGGCAGACTCAGAGGTGTTTTGGAGGGTGGTTTTGATTTCTTGAGGAGAGAGATCAGAGGCTCTAGTGAGCATGCTTCTACACAGTTCACTGCACTGCTTCAGTCAGTTTCGAGTGCTCTGAACGTTCTTGATTCCATCAGGCTCTCTCTTGCAATCCAGTCTTTGACCTCTGAACGTTCTCAGCCTTCAGGATCATCTCGCCCACCTACTCGTGCCAGCACCTCCACTCGTGGCAGAGGCAGTCGGGGTAGAGGATGAGTCCCTGGTCGTGATCCATCATCTCCCCACCCCATCTCTGATACATCTGATTCTGATCCATAGAGTCATGAGCTCTACTAGATCCTTATTGTTTAGTCATGTCTGTTTTTCTTTCTAGAATCTGTCATTTGGGCCATGTAATGATGTTAACTAGTTGACTTTTATATTATGAAATATATATTGAAACAACTATGGTTTTAATCATCTTTTAATTATATATCTACTCTTTGTAATGGTATCAATCATCTCTTGATTATATATCTTCTCTTTGTTGCTAATTCATATCTATGGTATTCAATGACATATTTTGTTTTATGATTGCTGTATTCAGGGGAGTAAACATTAATGATTAGCACAAGAAGTTTGAAGAAACACTAAAGAGAAAATATATTCAAAAAAAGAGGGGGAGTTAACAATGTTTGATGATGTCAAAAAGAGGAGAAATTAAAGAAAAAGATCAAAAGCAAGATTATTAAATGACTTAAAAATACAATGAGTGAATTGCTAAGCAAAAGTATCAAAAAAAAGATAAATAAAAGACTTAAAAATAAAATGAGTGAATTGGGAGAAATTAAAATATCAAAAACAAGATTGCTAACAAAATGGATGAATTGCTAAGCACAAAGCAAATTAGCAACCTTTAAAATTACTTCTTAGACATGCTCTGATATGCTTTAAAATTAGACATGCTCTGATACATCTTAAATGCTTTGATACATCTTAAAATTTGACATGCTCTGATATACTTTACAATTAATTCTTAGACATGCATTGATACACTTAATTGTTAAACTTGCTCTGATACTAAAACTAAATAATCAAATGAGAATGAGCAAATTTTCAAGATGCAACTTGCTCTGATACTAAAACTAAATAATCAAATGAGAATGAGCAAATTTTCAAGATGCTAAGAAATTTGAAAAATAAGCAAATGAGCAAATGAGATATTTTTAAACACGCATTTTCAAATCCTAAGGTAAATTCTGCTTTGCTCTGATAACAAAAACAAATTTTCTATTTTGATACCAAAATCACATAATCAAATGAGCAAATTTTAAATCATTAAGCATTAGGCAAATTATTTATGCAAATGGGCACATGTATCACATGCCAAAGGAATCAATCTTCTTTTCAAGCAAATGCACTTATAAGTTGGTAGTAAATTTTCTATTTATCTTCAAACTACCTATAATGCATTTCATTGAAATTCATGATCATTGATTTATATAAATGCTTTTGTTCAAATGTTTTATCATCATCAAAAAGGGGGAGATTGTTGCTCCTTAGATTGATTTGATGATTACAAAGCAGTTGAAGGGGTACCAATGATTTTCACTTGAAAAGACTTATTGCTCGTCAGGAGCAAAATTGTAATTTTACCAAACTCTGATTTGATAGTATCAAATGATAGAACAAAAGATTTGTGATCCAATGGTGAAAATTTTATTAATTTTGGACTTGTATTTTAAAGATATGCATGATTGAAAATCATGAGTCGACTCATAAGTCGACTCATGGACATGAGATGACTGGCACGCTGAAATTCCTGACCAGCACTGTTTGGCACTCCCTGTGAGTCGACTCAATAGTCGACCCCAAGATATGAGTCGACTCATGAGTCGACCTCTCAGGTCTTTTTGCAGTTTTACAGAACCTCGGATCCGTTCGATTCTGTGATATTTTTCCACAGAGGTCGACCCATGAGTCGACCCCCAGGTATGAGTCGACTCATTAGTCGACCCTGTGATGGGATTTTTCCGCACGACTAGTTTTTAACCCATTTAAGTACTTTTATGCTCATTTATTGTGGTCTAATGGCTCTTTTTCAGTCTAGAATATTTTCCACTATTTCTTAAGCTATAAAAGGACAAAAATGTGGAAATCAACAAGAAGAACAAGAAGAACAAAAGAGAGGATTCAAGAGAGAGATTTTGAAAAAGAGATTTCAAGCCAACATTTCAGCCCTAAGCAAGAGCTCATTCAAAGCTTTCAAGAAGCCTTAATCCAAGCTCACCAATTCCTCAAGTGCACTTTCAAGTCTCCATCCACCTTGAGGAAATCCAAAAAGGGTCTTCTTCTCTTAAGTAAAGTGTATTTAAAGTTATATTCGCTCATTGAAGGAGCTTTCTTTGTGCTTAATTGTGCTATAAATTGTTATACTCAGTTTGAGTGATTGGTTTTGTTTTGGAGGGTTCCAAAAAGGGAAGGTTGATCCGAACCTAGAATCGGAGTGTATTGGGTTGGCTTGTACCCGAAAAATAAGTGGTCTAGCTTGGGATAGCTAGAGTCGGAGTTTCCGACGTTTGTATTCGGGTTGAATACAAGATTAGTGGATTGAAATTCCAAGTAGGAGCTTGGGAGTGGATGTAGGTGCAAGGTTGGCACCGAACCACTATAAATCCTTTTGTTTGGTGTGTGTCTAATTGCTCTTCTTTATCTCTTCATTATTTTCTGCATTCTTGCTCTTGCTATTAGCCTTGAATTAATTCTACTCACTCTATCTATTTAGCTTTGTCAAACATTTCTCATAAGTCATTAGTTAAGCTTAAAATTTTTAGAAACCCAATTCACCCCCCCTCTTGGGTTGCATAGCTAGGCAACAACACTCAAGAACCTATTATGGAATAGTTACCGTATAATTCATCCCTTTAACTCTTGATGCTCAAGGTGACTAGGGTTAAACTGTCAACCCTAGATGAGTGGTCCACATGGTGTCTCAACCTCAAAATTTTGTCACTCCTCACTAAGATTACTTTGGCTAGAGTTTTACTGAATTGAAATATGTAATGCATCATCCCAATTTACTTAGAGTGGTCAATCCTATCTTGACTCGTACTCAGACTTCACAAGTACTTGAGAGTACCAAAAACTTTTTCAATCACCGAATTAAAAATTTGGATAGTCTGGCATCAAAGCATAATGAGTTGATAAAAATCTCCCAGGTAGTCTCAGATCAGAAGAAACACTTATACCCATATTCTATCAGAGCAACCCTTGACAGCAGAGTGCTCTGGAGTTGGTTGCGCTCAGTGAAACAAACTCCTATATTCACCCGTATGCCATATTCATGTCACCACACATCTTGGTTAAGAAGACAATCAACTAATATGGCACATAATGACCTACACTCGATACAATTATCATCCTTGTAACAATTGTATCATTTGGTCGCAAGTAGAATTTAAGAACATGATAAATCCTCCTTTATCGTTTTAGAAGTAGCTCTAAGGACTTCATCATACACATGAATTTTTTTTTAAGAAGATGTATTCTTTATGATGAATCTGTTAGATAATATTTATCAATTTATAATTCATATACATTCATAGAGCGCAATCATCTACAATCTAAATGATTGACTTTAGGATATATTTTTCAATAACTCCCATTTGGACTAAAGCAATCAGATCGATATCAAATATCCATCTTTCATTTGTGATCATCAAACTTGTTAATCTGATTGCTCTAGTCAATGGGTCGGTCAAGTTCTCTTTTCGATTGATCTTCTTAAGGTCGACTTTATCTCAATCTTTTCAGATAAGATAATTGTGATGCAGAAAGTGTTTGATTCTCTAATGGAACATCGGTTCTTTAGCTTAAGCTATGACTCCAATGCTATTGTCAATATAGAAGAACTGGACCATCAACAGAAGGTGCCACTCAAGCTTGTTAATGAACTTTCATAAACCAAATAACTTCTTTACCAACATCAAATATCGTAAAGAACTCCAATCGCAAATATAAAATTTGTCTATCTACTGCATGAAACTTTTCCAGCATATCGCTCCTCCTTTTAGAATAAAAACATAACCTGACACAATTTTGTCATTTCAATTCAACTAAAAATTAAAATTAATATTTCATAGATTTTAAATCAGATTCTCTATAAATGAGCTATTGATCTTTAGTATTTCATAAATACTTAATGATAGTTCTATAACCTTCCAAATCTTTATGGAGAACAGAAATGACAATCAAGCTTGTATTCCTTGTAATATAGGAATGTCATTTTCAATTAAGAGAATTTCATCTCAAACAATACAAAGAATACTATTACAAAACTATTAGCCTATTTGTACATACAGGATTCTTCTTCATTTTCAATGAAGTCATACGTTTAAAACGCATGTTTCAATTCCGAGAAGCTTGATTCAATCCGAATGGACTTGAGGATTGCCACTAGAAAAAACATCTCATCATAGTTATACTATAATTTTGATGAAATTCTTTAGCAACCAAATGAGTTTATAGGTCTCCACCTTTCCTTCTACACCTCTTATCTATTTGAAAATCTACTTACACCCTATGGATCTTATCCCTTCAGGTGAATCAACAAATGTCCATACATTATCGATCTTCATGACTGTTCATTTCAAATTTAATGGCTCCAAACCACTTTTCAAAGTTAGATCCCTGTATGGCATCTGTATAGCATATCAAATTTCCATCCCAAACTAAAAATCGAAGCATCTATCTAGCTGACATGGTACTCTATTGTATCTCCTCAAGGATATTTTTACATCAGGCTTCAGATTTGATCTAATCAAGTTCGATCTTTTGGTTCATATGTCAGAGTTAATTCTTTTATCTATCAAAGCTTCACTAAAGCTCGTTCTTAACGGCATCAGTTCTTTCATCAAGAAACTTCTTTTCCAAAAAGAATGCCTTAAGATTCACGAACATCTCATGTCCATTGAGAAGGTAAAACAATATTTTTAAAATGA